>NW_027457096.1:0-181850 GCF_040206685.1 Ascaphus truei | reverse complement strand
TAGAGTTTAATAAACAACACATCTAGAATAAAGCTGTACAATGATAACAGAAGGAACGTACAACACACAATCTGTGCTATCAACCTTAATGCATAATCAAGTGCCTAAAATGCATACCGATAGCCATCAGTACACAATCTATAGTACACCACTCACAGCATAGTTATAAGTGTAAGTTATACACAGAAGAACTAGCTATAATGAGCCTAACTGCTGCAAATGTAACTACCCAGATCATACTGATGAGACGGTGTAAAGGAACACTAAAATAAATCGCAGTATACTATAAGGCAGGGGTGCGAAAACTATTTGAGCTTCGCCTCCCCTGCTAGCTACCCCCGGTGCTAGCACCAACCCCCTCCCCTTATCTCGTTTTCCAGTGTCAAATGACGCCGCCAGGTCATGTGACGTCCCGTCGTGACCCCGCAGCGGTATTTGACGCCGCGTTGCCATGGCGACGCGTCAGACCATGCATCTGAATCCCGATAAGTGAGTTACCTTGGCCTCACGCGATCCTCGGTATTTCATTTAAATGCTTTGGGGGAGAGCGCAGGGCCTCTGCAACCGCCCGCGCCCCCCAGGAAAATGTAGCGCCCCCCAGTTTGCGCACCCCTGCTATAAGGTATCTGAAAGCCATAAGATATACCAACAGAATTGCAGTGCACATCCGCCACCTAAATGCCAGAACATGAAGAGAAAGGTGCAAAGAAAAGATGTATTATACAGCAAATCACCAATAAATGGTACAGAAACATAATGAGGATTACAGGACTAATACAGGGAGAAAACACTATACAACTAAAACACAAACAGCAACCAGTGATTATAATAGGGGGCAACGCTTCGGAATAAGAGACTCCTTCAAGGCCCGTTCCCATGTGACCTCCAGAAGGTGTGCTGTTACTGACTATAGGAGATTATGGGGCCTATGCTAGTAGCCTTCATAACCCACTTATCAAGGCTTTTTAGCTGTTATCGGCCCAAAATGCCTACAGCAATTCAGTAAGTGTCGATAAGTGGGTTGAATCGCCAATTTTTTCAGCCGTCAAAAACAAATCGCCAAGTGAGCGGCGATAAGCCACTTATCGCCAGTTTTCTAACTGGTGCAATTCTAGTAGCCCGAGGCTCTAGAATGGCGATTTACTCCCAAAATCTCCTCGCCTTTAAAAGTTGGCATGGAACTGCCAAGAAGTTTCTGAGGCGGCGGCGAGAGAGGGAGAATTTTTCTGAGGCGGTGGCGAGAGAGGGAGACCCCCGGCATCAGATTGATGCCGGGGGTCTCCGGAGCTGATACACATTAATATCAGCACCGGAGGAGGCCCCCGGCATGAATCAGATTCATGAAAAATGCACTTTCAGGCAACTTCATTACCTTAGCGGCTAACCGATACCACCCGGTAGACCTAAACATCCATCCTTGGGGCTACTACCCCCTTCACCCAATCCCTCTACCCACAATAAAGAAAAATAAACACAAAAACCCTACTACCCCCAACAACCCCCCCCCCCCCCCAACACATACAGTACAGTAATGGGCAAAATAACTATTATCCAGATATGGATACTGGCCAGGGTTGCCACCTTTCCTGGTTTGACCCGGAGACTCCGGGTTTTGGGCACTTACCTCAGGATAAGGGTTGCCGTTGTCAATCTCCGGGTGGTGGTGTTGTGCGGTGGTGGCGACTCCGACATTCTCCGTTATTTTTCTGCAATTCCCCCTCCACATGCAGTGAAAATGGCTGCGCGGCATCATAACACCGGGTTGCCATGGCAATCGGATGCTACATGACTTCATGACGCTAATTTTTGGTTTTAGAATGGGCAAAAGCACTATTATCAATTTTCGATAATAGTAACTTTGCCCATTACTGTACTGTATGTGTTGGGGGGTGGGGGGCTGTTGTTGGGGGTAGAGGAGGTGGGTAGTAGGGTTGTTGTGTGTTTTTCTTTATTGTGAGTAGAGGGATTGGGTGAAGGGGGTAGTTGCCCCAAGGATGGATGTTTAGGCCTACCGTGTGCTAGCGGCACTGGTTAACCCCTTCATTACCATAGCGGTTCCGCAGGTTAACTCCTGCCGCAACCTTCCAGGCAGGCCTAATTACCCTCCCTGGGGCTACTACCCCCTTCATCCACCCCCTCTGCCTTCAATAAACAGGCTATTGAGGTTGAATCCCTTCATTGCCTTAGCGGCTAAACACTAAGGAAATGAAGCTGTTTTAATAAAAAATGTAATACTAGTGCGTGTGAGCAGGAGGTCTCCGGAGCAGAACCGCATTGACTTGAGGTCCGGGAACCCATGCTTCCTGAGATACAGGCCCCGTTATGGGTTGCCAGTATCTCCTATGCATTTAAATCCCACGGTCATGTGACACAAGACATTTAAATGCATAGGAGATACATGCACCCTATAACGGGGCCGGTATCTCAGGAAGCAGGGTGTCCCGGGCCTCAAATGAATGCGGTTCTGCTCCGGCGTAATAGAACCAGCGTTATAGAACCTTTATGAAGGCTACTATGCCCCTATATGTGACTGCAAGGGAGAGTCAAATGGACCATTCAGGTTCCTTAGATAGGATTAATTAAAAGGAAGTACCACTATCCCTTAGTGTGACGTGAAAACGGGCCTTGAAGGGGTCTATTACTCCGAAAAGTTGCTAAGATTGCGAAGCAACGTTGCGTAGATTGTTACTGTTTAATTGCTGTGGACAATTGGTTTAACCGTCAAACCTCCCATACAGCACCAGGACATGCTTATCAGTGAGGAATACACGTGCTCACATTACTATCCTCTGTATCACAGGCATGGGCGGAGAATACCCCTCAACAAGAAGGTGGAAGTAGCGCTTTACAGGTAAATGGGAATCGCTGAGCTGTGAATCAGCCGCACATACATTACTTTTAGCTGTTGTACAGGACACTATTTATAGAATAGTACGTTACGGTATAACAGGGTACTTGGCCTGGGGAGGGGGTATAACGGGGTACTGGACCAGTTGAGGGGGTATTACGGGGTGCTGGGCCTGGGAAAGGGGGTATAACGGGTTACTGGGCCTGGCGAAGGGGGGTATAATGGGGTACTGGGCCTCATTTATAATAGGGTGCTTGGCCTGGGAAGGGTGGTACTGCACCGACACACTTTATTCGAGCAAATACCCAGTATGTACCTGGCAGATACCTGGAATGCGCCGCTCCTCACCTCTGACAAGCCCCGTTGTGTTTGCCTTCCCAGCCTGGGTTCATGCCTGGCTGACGGGCGGCTGATCTGTTAAATGATAATGATTAGGATTTAATAGGCTGCAATGCTTCGCGTGTCTACCAGATGGCATAAATTCATGAATTGTAATGCAGTATATATATATATACTGTGCAGTATTTCAGCCAGCGGGAATAAAATGCTTCAATCCCTGCCTGGAAAATAACCCAATATACTCGGGCAGAAAACAGTCACAAACCTCAATACACCCGGGTATACCCGAATTCGTGGGACTAGCCGAGCTCGAATAAAGTGTGTCGCCAGTGTAGCATGGGGTACTGGACCTGGGGAGGGGGTATAACGGGGTTCAGGGCCTGGGTATAATGGGGTACCGAACCAGGGGAGGGGTGTATCATGGGGTACTGGGCCAATATAGGGGGTGTAACAGGTACTGGGTCTGGGGAGGTGGGTATAACTGGGTACTGGACCTGGGGGTATTAAAGGTTATGGGTCTTGGGAGGAGGGAATAACGGGGTACTGGGCCTGGGGGAGGGGGGTATCATGGGTACTGGGGCAAGGGGTATAAGGGGTTACTGGGCTTTGGGATAGGGGTATAATGGGGAACTGGGCTTGGGGGTATGACTTGGGACTGGGTCTGGGGAGGTGGGTATAATGGGGTACTGGGTCTGGGGGTATGAAAAGGAAAGAGTGACAGTGGGAGTTTAAGAGGGGGTGAGAGCGAGGTGATGTGTGAGAAGGGGGCAGTGTAAGAGAAAACGGAGAGAGGGGGTTCTCGCAAGGTTGCCGACACGTGGGTGGGGGGCCCCGGTGGAAGCTCTAGTCCTGGGTCTCAAGAAAGCTGTCTGCAGCCCTGGTCATTCAAGCTGTGTAACATATAGAAAGGACACATGTATGTTCAGAATGAGTTACCATGGTACGTTGAGAGGCATGATAGCAGGTAATTCTGTGCGCTGCAAGGTCAGGGAGAGGAAGGGTACGATGGAGGAGTTGGAAGGGCCCAGAATATCTCTAAAAGCATTGTCCTTCATACAGATCGGAGGCAGAGAGGGGATAAGCCTGCAGCCGCAATTCAGCCAGAAGGAGCAAACAATGGCTGAAAAGGAGGAGCCGGCGGTATTCAGCCAGGAGCCGGCTCGGGGGAAGATGGTGAGTGTACAAATTGCTGTCACTGTGCAACTCTTCCAATGACCTGCAAATTAATGCAGAGAAATAGTGACACTTGTTTCTAACACGTTAAGCGCCAAAGGGGAACTCAGCAGCTGTTGGAGAAGTTAAGGGAGTTACTAACACAAACTCAGTATAAATTCTAGTTATTTATTTATTCCTTTTTTTATTTTAAACACGTACAACCAACATATTTAACAGTATTCACATTAAAGGGCAGGGTGGGCGGGAATCTCATGCCCGGGTGCAGACTGACCCCGTGCCCCTGCCTCTGTCTATTTCTAACCTCCCTGACCCTTCCCTCTGCCACGTCAGCCCTGCTGCCAGAGGGGGAGAGAGGCCAGGGGGGACGCAGTCCACACTCACAGGTAGGGGGAGCCTAGTCCCTCTGGGCATAGCGCCCTGTCACCGAGTGCTCAAGGCTACTTTTCTGGGTTATTTTGAAGCGAGCGACACTGGGGAACATTTAGGGGTCTTCCCAGACACAGAGAGAACATTTAGGGGTCGCACAAAAGAACATTTAGGGGTCTCCCCAGACTCAGCAAACCCCGCACACACAGATCCAAAAACCTCAGCCTTTCCCAAACTGCAGGTGGAGGGTCAAGATTCCAGGTGTTTAAATAAAACGTTGTTACCCGTGTGTGTCTGGCTTTTATTGTAACTTCTCCTGAAGTCTGTCACCGATACAGGTTATCTATATGATCACTTCTCTGTGTGTATCCGACTGTCTCTTTTCTTATTAACCCTGCGTATGTCTATCACTTGTTATACTAGATCTGTCACTTTTCATATTCCTTTTGAGTGTATCTTGTGTGTTTCTTTTCATGTGTCACTGTATCTCTGTGTCTGCTCCGTCTCTCACTGCTACAGTCCTAAAAATTTAGGTGTGTATGTGTATCTGTGTGCATCACTGTGTATGTCTGTGTGTGTGTGTGTATATATTTCTGTACAGTATGTGTGTGTATGTATATCTGTGTGCATGACTGTATGTCTGTGTGTGTCTGTGTGTATTTGATTGTGCGCGTATCTGTGCACCTGTGTGCATCCGCGTGCTTCTGTATGTATGTGTGTGTAACCCTGTTTCCCCCCCCAGTCTCTACGGGAGTGTGAGGGGTGCATGGGGGCTGGTTACATGCGGTGTGGTGCGTACCTGTGAGGAACAGGAGGGTTGAGCTTCCCGCGATGTTGTGGGGGAGCCATGACCGGGCTTCTGGGGTAGTAGCCTCCATATTATCTTAGTGGTGCAGAGCCTCCATCTTCTATACTCCCAGGGTAATGGGATAGGACCGGTATAGAAGAACCCCTCGGGTCCCAGGGTTATACTCTCCAAATCACACACAGTCTTTACGGGTGCAGAACAGTCTCTTTATTTGACAATGCAACGATATCCCAACGATAAGGCTTCCAGAAGCCACACATCAATCGCCAGGGCCAAGTACAACCTGCTCAACTCCCACGACCTCCTCCTCTCCTTCCCTCCAAGTCACTCGGCCGACAGGATGGTCTGAGCTAGGGCAGCAATACCCCGTGGCCCACCCCCGAGGTTAGCCTCGAGGTGGGTCTTGAATTCTCTTCCCATCACCCCTGGCAGCGGGGTGAGGGCATTGGTCCACCAGTCTATGGTTCTATCAGCTCTACTTATAGACGCTGATCGGTTTGATTCCTCTCGCTCTCAACCGGCATGCTGCGCCGGGGAGCCCGTAGCCTCCTAATACTCCTCGGACTGTTCCGCAGGACTCGTGGCTTACGGCCTAATACTCAGCAGCTCTAGACTCTTGGTCTTACTGCTCACTCGAACTCCTCACGCTACTACTGTATCTCTATTGAAGAACCATCAATCAGAGAGGAACATGGCTCACAGCAAGGAGGAAGAACCAATTACTCGCCGGAGTGGGCTGCTAAATATAGAGCTAGCCCCTCCCATCTTGGTGTCAGCAGAACCTCCCTCTTGCTCACGCCTGCAGCAGAGTCCAGGCCAGCATCTACCATTCAGGTTAGAGCTATGAAGGGGGAAAACCCATAATGATTACTGGCACCTGATCTTAACAGGACTTACCACAGTAGAAGGAAGATAGGTATAGCCTGAGCTGTTTACAGGGGGCTACACTCTCCCTATGGTGGAATCCAATGGTCCCCACTTGGACCTATCTTTTAGCAGTACCATCCTGCGGCGAACCACCTAGGAAACAGCACACATAACAATAGAATACATGCATAATGAGGTAGTAATTGTAAGTACAATCCGGGTACTCCCAACATGGGGAACCCTAAAGATAGTGCCTCGGATCAGGCTTCCTAAGCCGTTGTCCATTGTGGTCAGTGACAGTCACTGCGAACGACTGAACCGCACCATGCTCAGGCTTGTATGTGACACCATGCATATAAATACACCTCCCGATGCTCCATATACGCACTAGCTCACTAATCTTATCTTCATTGTGATACCCCGCCCGACCATACTTGGTCCGCAGGTACTCCTAAACTGCCTCCCTAAGCCAACTGTCCCGGTTATCCTCAACCTCTCTCATGATGGGCTCCGGCACATAGGGATATTCATAACCGTGTGACTGCCGGTACCTAGCGACTATGGCCCTGTCAGCTCGACTTAGCTTGGTAAGCGTACGCTGCCCTGCCCTGCTTGGCAGTACCCAAAACAATGGTTCCTCGGGGGCTTCTTCGTCATACAGTATACTGGGGCCTTGAGGTACAATACGTTTCTGTTCTATCTCCCTCAAACAGTGATCCAACTCATCCCCCATCTCCTGCGGAGTGAAAGAACCCGCCGCCCACCAGTGGTCTACCACATCGTTCTTAATCAATAAGAATCGCGTACGATCCATACCCTCGTGGTAACCGGTGAACAAAGGCGCCCACCATTTATCGCGGTGCTCGTACTTACTGTAGCAGCCTGACTAGTGCGCTCAGCATCAGAATCTACCTGTGATGATACCCCGGATGTACCCGCATCAGTAGATCGTGAGCAGTCTCTCCGTCCCTTGGCATTATAATACCTTGTGGGATTCATCTTGGACAATACTGGACTAGTAGACCCAGCCTCTGCAAGTGTAGGTGATCCACGGGCTTTCCCTCTAGCTGTAGGACAAAACGGTACAGGGTTAGGCACAGGTATTACGCTCGAATACGGTATCTCTCCTTCAGAGGCCCCATCACTCAACGCCCAATCCCACAAGTCATTAGCGTATTTTATCCCTGGTAGGTCCCGGTGGCACCACTCGTGATGATACCCCGGATGTACCCACATCAGTAGATCGCGAGCAGTCTCTCCGTCCCTTGGCATTATAATACCTTGTGGGATTCATCTTGGACAATACTGGACTAGTAGACCCAGCCTCTGCAAGTGTAGGTGATCCACGGGCTTTCCCTCTAGCTGTAGGACAAAACGGTACAGGGTTAGGCACAGGTATTACGCTCGAATACGGTATCTCTCCTTCAGAGGCCCCATCACTCAACGCCCAATCCCACAAGTCATTAGCGTATTTTATCCCTGGTAGGTCCCGGTGGCACCACTCGTGATGGGGCAGGGGCCGGGGCAGGGGAAACGTCCAGAACATTGTCCAGAAACGGGGTAACACCCCGCCCAATGAACTTCTTCTTAGCGGCACTCCCCCTCAGGCTTTGGGTTTCTCGAGAGGGACCTCGACTCTGTAGAATAGCCAGGGCAATGGCGCCGTCTATGCGCTGGGAGGAGAACACTCCGCCCGGGCTTTTCTTTCCCTTAGTGAAACGGGAACAGCGGTTATCCGACTTGCCTGCAGAGCTCCCATCCGCCCCGGGGTCACGCACCGGTCGTGCGTCGAGGACCGGTGGGGGCGGGGGTGACACCTCCGGTACACGATCGAACAAGTAGGCCTCAAGCCTCTCTCGTTCACCGTGAGTGCGGTCTGTGCCTGGCGGGAGTAAGGGGGTGGTGGGGTCTCCTTACCACTCTGCTGCTTTTTGATGACATCTGGTTCCGTGAGGATCGTCTCGGCCTCCGTCTTCGTTGCACTGGGAGTCACCACGGCGGTGGGACTCGTACGGGCCTCCGGCCGCACCAGTGTTCGCCGTCGGATGGTCCCTGGGCTTGTCTGCTCTCTTTTGATGCCTTTGGGGTGGTTCGCCGGTAGGCGCATCGCCACCAATGTCACACCCATCTCCTCCTCCTCTGAAGAAATCACGATCGGTTCCTCCGCTGGGGAGTCACCTGGCTCTTCAGTGATACAACCAGTGGATATAGGTACAAAATGTCCTCGCTTGTGTACCTCCACTGCGGTCGTGCTTGTCTGGGTGGCCAGCTTGCTGAGTTCTATAACTAGCTGAGCCTTGGTGCCTCCCGATATTGTATACCGGGGACCCAAAGCAGTCTTTTCTTTGTCGTCCGCCACCTCCGTCAAAGTTCCTGGAGAGGCACCCCGGGGCGTGCCGAACAAATCCCGCGGCTCGGTTGGCCACAAGTAAAACGTGCCACATTTGGCGCATCGGGCCTTGGTACTCGGTACTGCGCCGGGCAATCCGCAGTGCACACACAAGCACCGGACATATTCCTGCTCCGCTACGGCCACGACCAGTAGGCCTCCCGGTACTTTGTGAATAGAGGTGTTTATTTCTGACATAGTTCGTTCGGAGGGAAGACAACACAAGTTTCTAGCTCCTTGCTCCTTGAACGCCAGACATAAGTCATGCTCCTCACTCAGGTCTCCGGTCCCTCCCTTCGCTGGGGCGGGGGTGGACCTTCCTGATTGGTTCTGGGTGGCCCCCCTCCCTCTGGTGGAATCCAGAGGCGGGGTCGTTTCCTTGTCAGCATGACGTGGCCGGTCAGCTTTCGTGCCACTCAGCTCCTTCTGCAAGGAATCTGGGTTTGGCGCCAGACTCCTGCACATGTCCCGCCACAACTGTCTCACAGTCCTTTTGCAAACCTCACGTGCTTGCTCCAGGCTCGGCGGGAACCGCCATTTTAGCTCGCTTCTCTGTGAAGCACATGTAGGGGTGGCAGCCATCTTGGATATTCTCTCCAAATGTACCTGTGCCCTACTCTCCATGTCTGACGGGTATCTCGTACCTAGTCCATGCTTTCCCTTCAAATGTGAACGCTGCTTCTTCATACTGTATGTGACCCACTGAATTGAGGTGGCTGGTACCCCAGGCTCAACGGAACTCCTCTCCTACACTGTACTCCCCATATCTACTTGCAAGTGCTCGGTGGTGTGTGTGATAGTTAAGATACCTCTTGTCTAGGTACGGGCGTCTCCTGCTTTTGGCCGCTATAGCGGACCCCGGGCTATGGTCCCTAGTCTGGTTACCAGGCTGACCCCCCCCCAGTGACTCACGCTACCCGCCTCAAGGGACTTGATCAGCTCCAACTATCCACCCCACCGTAACGCGGCCCTGGGCCATGGTCCCCGGATTGGTTACCGCTATGACCCCCCCAGTTGCCTCACGCTACCTGCTTAATATACTTGCTGTTTCCCCCCCCCCAGTCTCTACGGGAGTGTGAGGGGTGCATGGGGGCTGGTTACATGCGGTGTGGTGCGTACCTGTGAGGAACAGGAGGGCCTGAGCTTCCCGCGATGTTGTGGGGGAGCCAGGACCGGGCTTCTGGGGTAGTAGCCTCCATATTATCTTAGTGGTGCAGCGCCTCCATCCTCTATACTCCCAGGGTAATGGGATAGGACCGGTATAGAAGAACCCCTCGGGTCCCAGGGTTATACTCTCCAAATCACACACAGTCTTTACGGGTGCAGAACAGTCTCTTTATTTGACAATGCAACGATATCCCAACGATAAGGCTTCCAGAAGCCACACATAAATCGCCAGGGCCAAGTACAACCTGCTCAACTCCCACGACCTCCTCCTCTCCTTCCCTCCAAGTCACTCGGCCGACAGGATGGTCTGAGCTAGGGCAGCAATACCCCATGGCCCACCCCCGAGGTTAGCCTCGAGGTGGGTCTTGAATTCTCTTCCCATCACCCCTGGCAGCGGGGTGAGGGCATTGGTCCACCAGTCTATGGTTCTATCAGCTCTAATTATAGACGCTGATCGGTTTGATTCCTCTCGCTCTCAACCGGCATGCTGCGCCGGAGAGCCCGTAGCCTCCTGATACTCCTCGGACCGTTCCGCAGGACTCGTGGCTTACGACCTTATACTCCGCGCTCTAGACTCTTGGTCTCACTGCTCACTCGAACTCTTCTCACGCTACTATCTCTATTGAAGAACCATCAATCAGAGAGGAACATGGCACACAGCAAGGACGAAGAACCAACTACTCGCCGGAGTGGGCTGCTAAATATAGAGCTAGCCCCTCCCATCTTGGTGTCAGCAGAACCTCCCTCTTGCTCACGCCTGCAGCAGAGTCCAGGCCGGCATCTACCATTCAGCATTCAGGTTAGAGCTATGAAGGGGGAAAACCCATAATGATTACTGGCGCCTGATCTTAACAGGACTTACCACAGTAGAAGGAAGATAGGTATAACCTGAGCTGTTTACAGGGGGCTACATATATATATATATATATATATATATATATATATATATATATATATATATATATATGCAAATATAGCTGTATGCTCATCTGCATGTCTTAGGCAGGTCTGCAACCCTGCCTTTCCCCATTATCACCCAGCATACAGCACTTCCACTGCAGCAAGGGATTCTGGGAAATGACATGCAAATGAGCACACAGTGTCACTTTTTGCCTCAATAACCATTTTTAACATGGTTCCCTATAGGCTTAAGCTTGCTGCATGGTCACAGCTTTGAGCACAGCCAAGTGACAGCTTCTATGTAACCACGCCCTACGCGTTTCGTCATCTATGATGACTTCATCAGGGGGGCCTATCTCATACCTATGCCAAACTAGGGGTACTTTACAGGAACAAATCCTGCCTAAGTCTCCTGGTCAGAAAGCGTATTGCACAGCAGATGCTAATGCCAATTATTGACTATGGAGACATAGTATATGGCTCGGCTCCTCAAACCCACCTTAGCAAACTTGACACCCTCTACAATTCAATTTGTCGTTTTGTTCTCCAATGCAACTACAACACACATCACTGCGAAATGCTCAAAGAACTAGATTGGTCATCACTAGAGTCTAGGCCAAAGTTCACCTTTCCTGTCTCACCCTCAAATACTTTCTGGGCAAGCTACCCAGCTACCTGAACAAGCTCCTCACCCCTACCACATGCAGTACCTATCACCTGAGATCAGACTCCAAAAGACTATTCATGGTCCCAAGACTCAACAAAGTATCCAGACGTTCCTCCTTCTCCTTCCGTGCACCCCAAAACTGGAATAACCTACCAGAGACTCTCATATCCACCACCAGCTTAAGTTCTTTCAAATCTAAGGCTGTCTCACACTTTAATCAGGTCTGTAACTGTTTCATACGCTCATAATATATATTTTCTTTAACTGTGCATGCAATGTCTTGTATATAATGTATACATTGTTCATTTATGTAACTGTATTTGTAAACCATGTATTATTTTGTTTTACTCTGTGCCCAGGACATACTTGAAAACGAGAGGTAACTCTCAATGTATTACTTCCTGGTAAAATATTTTATAAATAAATAAATAATATCTGCTTTTAATTCTAGTACCTTTGTGAGTGGGCATTTGATCGATTTTAATGTTCTATAAACACTTGTTATTACGTTAATGCACTAGGTGTGCACCTGTTTTCTTTTCTTTTTTCATATATATATATACAGTATATATAGAGAGAGAGAGTGGGTCTGAGAGAGAGAGAGAGTCTGAGAGAGAGTGGGCCTGAGAGTCTGAGAGAGAGAGTGGGCCTGAGAGTCAGAGAGAGAGAGAGTGGGCCTGAGAGTCTGAGAGAGAGAGAGTGGGCCTGAGAGTCTGAGAGAGAGAGTGGGCCTGAGAGTCTGAGAGAGAGAGAGTGGGCCTGAAAGTCTGAGAGAGAGAGAGTGGGTCTGAGAGTCTGAGAGAGAGAGTGGGTCTGAGAGTCTGAGAGAGAGAGAGAGTGGGTCTGAGAGTCTGAGAGAGAGAGTGGGTCTGAGAGAGAGTGGGTCTGAGAGTCTGAGAGAGAGTGGGTCTGAGAGTCTGAGGGAGAGTGGGTCTGAGAGAGAGAGTGGGTCTGAGAGTCCGATTTCCCTCCCCCCTGCCCGATTTCTGTGTGTCTGTGTGTGTGTGTGCGTGTGTGTGTGTGCGTGTGTGCGCGCGCACAGACACCAACTTGCAGTCAGTCATAGTCACCCACCACCCAAGAGTCAGTCAGTCACCCAAAGAGAAGCAGTTCCAGCCATTTCATTAGTGGTGAGTTCATTAAATGTTTGACCAAATATAGCAGGCTAATTTTTAAGTTGATAATTTTGTATGGCCCTCGAATGATTTTATAAATATCAAAATGGCCCTTGGCAGAAAAAAGGTTTCCCACCCCTGCTTTAGACATACCCTAGAGACTTATGGGGATAAGAGTGTGTTGTTACAATGTGATTTGACCACTTAGCCATAGCCACCCCAGTTTGGCCTGTTGTCTGCTTTATTCTGTTAACCTTGTCAGGTACTTTAGAGTGCAATTGTTGTCAATTTTGATATTGGTTTTGTTCCCATTGGGATTTAACTGCTGGAGGATTTGTCAAGTTTTGCTACGTACAGGGGATCCATGCCCAATTTTATACTTTCTGTGCTTTTTTAACTTTTGTTCTGTGACAACCTTCTAATAAAGATTATGTGAATTTGTACTTTACAGGCATACTAGAGTGCTTTTGTTTGGGGCCCTTTCCTTCTCTCACCATATTTACTTGCCCTTATAGCTCCACCGACTTATCACTGTATATTGATGAAATTTTAGTGTCGGTATTTAGTTGCATTTATTTATCTTGTGGATGCGGGGTCCTCCTTTTCTCCCACAAAAAAAAAAATATATATATATATATACTTAGTTAAGTTATGGTGGGTAAAAAAAAATGACATAAACCCTCCACAGCAAAGCATATAGCAAATGTATATATATATATATATATATATATATATATATATATATATATATATATATATATATATATATATATTGTTCGACAAACTTATACATTTGCACGCACCGGGCGAGTGGATTTAACATCGTGGCGAGCTCCTGTTGGCCCAAGCAACACACGTTTGGTACTAGGTGGTGAGTAGATTTTTTTATTCGGCGAGTAGATTTTTTTTGGTGATTTGTTGACCACTCTACTGTATATATATATATATATATATATATATATATATATATATATATACAGGTAAACCCCGTTATAACGCGAATCGGTTATAACGCGATTTTCACGTGGCTCCCGTTTTTTTTTTACACACTGCACACTCTGCTCACTGCACACACTGTTCACTGCACACACTGCACACTAATCACTGCACACACTGCACACTAATCACTGCACACACTGCACACTAATCACTGCACACACTGCACACTAATCACTGCACACACTGCACACTAATCACTGCACACACTGCACACTAATCACTGCACACACTGCACACTAATCACTGCACACTGCACACCTCTCACTGCACACACTGCACACTAATCACTGCACACACTGCTCACTGCACACACTGTTCACTGCACACACTGCACACTAATCACTGCACACACTGCACACTAATCACTGCACACACTGCACACTAATCACTGCACACACTCACTGCACACACTCACTGCACACACTCACTGCACACACACTCTCACTGCACACACACTCTCACTGCACACACACTCTCACTGCACACACACTCTCACTGCACACACACTCTCACTGCACACACACTCTCACTGCACACACACTCTCACTGCACACACACTCTCACTGCACACACACTCTCACTGCACACTGCACACACTCTACACTGCACGCACACACTCTACACTGCACGCACACACTCTACACTGCACGCACACACTCTACACTGCACGCACACAGTCCCACTGCACGCACACAGTCCCACTGCATGCACACAGTCGCACTGCACACAGTCGCACTGCACACACTCCCACTGCACACACTCCCACTGCACACACTCCCACAGCACACACTCCCACAGCACACACTCCCACAGCACACACTCCCACAGCACACACTCCCACAGCACACACTCCCACTGCACACACTCCCACTGCACACACTCCCACTGCACACACTCCCACTGCACACACTCCCACTGCACACACTCCCACTGCACACACTCCCACTGCACACACTCCCACTGCACACACTCCCACTGCACACACTCCCACTGCACACACTCCCACTGCACACACTCCCACTGCACACTGCACACACCAGACACTCCCAGCACTCACTGCACACACACTCACTGCACACTGCTCACAGCACACTCCTCTCACTGCACACACACTCTCACTGCACACACTCTCACTGCACACACACTCTCACTGCACACACACTCTCACTGCACACACTCTCACTGCACACACTCTCACTGCACACTGCTCACAGCACACTGCACACACTCTACACTGCACGCACACACTCTACACTGCACGCACACACTCTACACTGCACGCACACACTCTACACTGCACGCACACACTCTACACTGCACGCACACACTCTACACTGCACGCACACAGTCCCACTGCATGCACACAGTCCCACTACACACACTCCCACTGCACACACTCCCACTGCACACACTCCCACTGCACACACTCCCACTGCACACACTCCCACTGCACACACTCCCACTGCACACACTCCCACTGCACACACTCCCACTGCACACTCCCACTGCACACTCCCACTGCACACTGCACACACCAGACACTCCCAGCACTCACTGCACACACACTCACTGCACACTGCTCACAGCACACTCTCACAGCACACACCTCTCACAATACACTCACATGTCAGCAGCCCACCCCTCCCCTCACATGTCAGCAGCCCACCCCCCCCTCACATGTCAGCAGCCCACCCCCCCTCACATGTCAGCAGCCATCCCCCCCCCTCACATGTCAGCAGCCCACCCCCCCTCACATGTCAGCAGCCCACCCCCCCTCACATGTCTGCAGCCCACCCCCCCTCACATGTCAGCAGCCCACCCCCCCTCACATGTCAGCAGCCCACCCCCCACCAGCCTGTTTTTCACACACACACCCCCACCAGCCCGTAAGCCCCGCCCCCTCATGCTCTGACCTCTCCGGAAGAAACAAAAAACACACGGCTGCCGGGGGCTGGGAGGGAGGGGGGAGGGAGAGGGAGGGGGCTGGAAGGGAGGGGGGAGGGATGAATCGTCGCCATTTTTTTAAACTTTTTTTTAAACTTTTTTTTTTTTTAATTATTTAATTAACTGGTGCCCGGCCTGAGTCATCGCGGGCCCCACAAAGAGGCCAGACGGGCTGCATGTTGTGCAGGCCTCTTCCTTCCTTCCCTCCTCACTCCCTCCCGATCAGGCGCGCGGCGGCCATTTTTTTAAAAAATTAGCACGACCCCGTTACTAACGCGGTGGTCTCGGGGTGGACCCCGAGGACCGCGCTATAACGGGGTTTACCTGTATATATATATATATATGGGTAAAGAAAACAGCAAGCACTCCAACATTGTAATCCAAATAAGCCTGGTGCTAGTCCCATAAATAATGTAAAGAGTACATTACCATCCAGCAGGGCAGCGGAACAGCAGGGAGAGGCGCACCCCAGGAAGAAAATTCTCTGTGGGATCGAAACATTGGATTTTTGTATCTGTAATACAATACAATTCTTTGTACACTTACCTCTGAGTGCTGCCTCTCTTTGCTGTTCCACTGCCCTGCTGCATGGTAATATATGTATGTATGTATGTATGTATGTATGTATGTATGTATGTATGTATGTATGTACTGTATGTATGTATCTATGTATGTATATTTACCAGATTGGGGTCCAGCAAAAAAAGAGACAGCACACTGTATGTAGTCTTCAGACAAAAAACTGTATTGAATCACAGGGCACTGCAACCAACGTTTCGGTCACCCAGAAGGACCTTCATCAGGGTTGCCCCTCTGGGTGACTGAAACGCTGGTTGCAGTGCCCTGTGATTCAATACAGTTTTTTGTCAGTGGGCTGACAGTGGGCTGTCTCTTTTTGGACCCCAATCTGGTAAATATACTTTTTGTTCTATTCATATGGGATAAGCATCTGTTTTTGCGTGGCTAATAGTGTGCCAACTGTTTTCTCTTTTCTATATATATATGCTCATTTGCATGTCATTTCCCAGAATTCCTTGCTGCGGTGGAAGCACTGTATGCTTGGTGATAATGGTTGAAAGGCAGGGGTTGCAGACCTGTCTAAGACATGTGAATGTGCTCACAAGTGATATTCTTTATACACACACACACTTTGAATTTGAAATAATGGGGGACCCCAACCCTCGCCCCCTGTCTGTCGCCGAGTCTCTCTCCCCCCTCACTTTACTCCTTACGCTCCCTCTTCCCCTCACAATCTCCCTCCTTACACTCCCTCTCCCCCACACACTCTCCCCCTTACTCTCCTTCTCCCCCTCACGCTCCTTCTCCCGCTCACACTCTCCCCATCTCCATCCTTACGCTCCCTCTCCCCCACACAGTCTTCCCCTTACTCTCCTTATCCCCCTCACACTCTCCCCCTTACGCTCCTTCACCCCCTTACGCTCCTTCTCCCCCTTATGCTCCTTCTCCCCCTCACGCTCCTTCTCCCCCTCACACTCTACCCCTCTCCCTCCTTACGCTCCCTCTCCCCCACACACTCTCCCCATTACGCTCCTTATCCCCCTCACACTCTCCCCCTTTTGCTCCTTCTCCCCCTCACGCTCTGCCCCTCACACTCTCCCACTTACGCTCCTTCTACCCTCACACTCTCCCCCCCCACGCTCCTTCTCCCCCTCAGACTCTCCCCCTTTCGCTCCATCTCCCCCTTATGCTCCTTCTCCCCCTCACTCTCCACCTTACGCTCCTTCTCCCCCTCCCTCTCCCCCTTACGCTCCTTCTCCCCCTCACACGCTCTCCCTCACACTCTCCCCCTTACGCTCCTTCTCCCCTTCACACTCTCCCCCTTATGCTCCTTTTCACCCTCACACACTCTCCCTTATGCTCCATCTCCCCCTCATGCTCCTTCTACCCCTCACACTCTCCTCCTTGCGCGTGCACCCACACTCGCCTACTTACACATACACACACACACACACACACACTCTCACACTTACACACAGACAGACCCCTGCGAGAGCGCACGCTCCCAATCCGCTCTCTCCCTCTATTCAGTGGCACCGACTGGAGCAGGCAGGAAGAGGAAGTATAGCAGTGACCGGGCGGCTGCTGCTGCTGCTGCTGAGCTCCGGGTCACTGCTATGTGGGGGTTTCGCTGGGTCTGGGACAGCATGGGAGAGTCCAAGCTCTCCCACCCTGGCGGCCGCAGAACCCCAGTTGAAAAGCACTGATATATATATATATATATCATATACATATATATATATATATATACATACACACAGAGAGAATATATTGGCACAGCATGAGAGACAATATCAGCACTGAGTTTCGGTCCTGTATACGTACACACACACACACGCTCACGCACACTCTCTCCCACTTACACACGCACACTCTCTCCCACTTACACACACACTATCATGGAACAAGGATCACATTTCTGCCCGACCCCCCTTCTGCTTGTGAGCTCCTTAAGTTCAGCTGCAGGAATTTGTTCCACATACACACACCGTGCCTGTGTGATGTATCAATACTGTATGTTGCCCATTCTGCCTGTGAGCAGGCAGCCAGTGAGTTGCTACAGCAACCTCTGAGATTCTCCCCTCTTGTTTGTCTCCAGATAGTCTGTCCCAAGACTATTCCTGCTACCCACATTCCCCCTCACTTCCTTTTCCACCTAAGATCACAGTGAGTACAGATCTGTCTGCATCCACCCCTGGTAAGGCCTTTCTGTCTTACCGTAGTCTAACCTCATAGAAGCATTCCACATAGAGAAGCACTCTCTGCCTACACTACACCTACAAGTTCCTGTTGTTTTCTACGTCTGCAATAAAGTTAAGAAAGACATTAAGGACTTGTCATGCTTTGGTAGAGGGAAGACATGAGTTAAAGCTAACTGAAGCTATTCGTACCTCAATACGTGACCCTAGTTTCAGGATACACACAGACACCTGCTCCTAAAATAACTGCAGGAACGGAGAATTAACAGGTTCCTGCTCCAAAAATACAAACGCACAATCAGTTATATTCACACACAATCACACTAAAATGCCACAGATTGAAACTCTTGTAGAAGCCCAAACACACCACAAGAAATATATATAAATACACAATCACACTTCTCGTTATGCTTTACAAAAACAGTAACTATTAGACAGTAGCACACACTCCCTCAGATACACACACTTATGGTTATATACAGACACATGCTCCCTCATTCTCACTACACACGTACCCCTTCTGTGTAGCACATGTGACGCTACAGTTTGTAGTGAGTATGTTTCCATCATAATGCTTTATCTGTGTAGGCCCACGAATTTTGAGATTAACACCCTCAAACCTAACATATATATATATATATATACAGTGGTTGACAAATCACCAAAAAATCTACTCGCCACACAAAAAAATCTACTCGCCACCTAGTACCAAACGTGTTCTGCTTGGGCCAATATTTACTCGCCCGGGGGTTAAACCCACTCGCCCGGGGCGAGCAAATGTATAGGTTTGTCGAACACTGTATATATATATATATATATATATATATATATATATATATATATATATATATATATGTATGTATGTATGTATGTATATATATATATACATATATATACAAACAAAAACAGCCCTACCCTCTTGGCAAGTGTGGACGGACGTTCACAGAGGTACACAATTAGAAGGCTTTATAATGTGAAATTATAATAGGCTTTATTGTGCCTGTTCCTTTTCATCAGGAAATTATCCAAACACAGGGGGGGGGGGGGGGGGAACAAAGCTTCCATTCTCTTGGGAGTATTTCTAGTGAAATCCTATGCAATTAGTTCACATCTCCCTTAGTCAAGCCGTTCTCGCAGCCCAAAAACATATAGCATGAAAATAAGCAGATATAAGCAGTATTTTAAGAATAAAAGTCTTATCTGTTTCTTGGAGGGAAAATCTCACTTCCTGGTTCAGCTTCAGGTGCAGTAGTTTTCCCTGTGTCTTGAATTCAGCTCTGCTGTTCAGAGCTCAAGACCGCTCAGCTGCAGAGATCTGGGTTTCTTTTGGTTAGTCTCTCCTGGGACTCAAGAACCTCTGCTCTGTCTCTCCAAAGGTCAGCTCTCAGTCAGAGCTAGGGAGGAGTTACTTCCTGTCTCAAAGGCAGGCTTTTTCTACTACCTGTAATCAGGCAGGTGGTGCTAGTTAATTCGCTACCAGCAGTTAACCACCACACTGCTGGATTAGAGGCACCTTTGTGAACAGGGATAAGTCTCCTGTTACATACCTCCCCTGTTTGTGGGAAGCTCGGGCTTACCACGGCCAAAGCCCATCCTTCCACTCTCATTCGAGATCTTTCTGTGACTTGAATGAGAGTGGATGGAGGAAGAGAACACTCTGTCCGCTGGGATTGGAGCCCTTTCTCCAGTTTATTTTTGTCTCCTCCCGAAGGATCAGCACTCCTCAGTCGCTCGAGGAGGACTTTTTCCACGTAAAGTCTTTTTATCGCGTGCGTGGTCATGAGATTTCTGTTGCGTCGGGCACTCCTCTTTTTATAGACAAAGTGTATGGCAACAGTTGTAGAGCAGTTAGGACTAGCCCTTAGAGTTTTCTGCTCTTCTCCACACCACGGAGTCGCCAGTTCACCTTCTTTGGGACTGAGTTGCACCTCCACCTCCTTTTCCAGAGAACGTCCTATTTTTTCAGCTTCCTCAGCTAAGGATTCTTCTGGCTTTGATTCCGCACTCCTACCTCTGTTTGTTGCCTGTTGGGCAGCTGTAGGTTTGGCTAGTGCTTTCTTAGGTGGCTGTATTAGAGTCTCCTTCATATTCTGGAGCTCCGTAATTTGTCAAGGTTGCCGGTGCGTCTGTTTCCTCCTTGGTGTACTGACTCAAGGGAATGGAACAGTCTCTCTGTCTCTCCAGCTCTTGCTCCAGTTTCTGAGCCTTCTCACGCTCCCTCTCATACAGAGTCACCTGGTATCGAAGCTCCGCCTCCAATGATGCTCTGAAGACATGCAGCGTGGCCTTTAGCTCCTCATACTGCTCTGTGGGGACGTACTGGGTATTCAGACGTTCCTGCAGCGCTTGTACCTCTTTAGCAGCCTGCAGCTTTTCTTCCTTCAGCGTTTGCTGCTTCTCCTCAGAATACTGGAGGTGTGTACGCAGACCTTGCAGTTGGTTCTGCAGTCGGTGCTCTGCTTCGAACATTTCCTCTTTCAAAAATTTATTTATTTCTTTAAGAGCCTGCAGCTCTTCATTCTTTCCCTTGACGTATTCTGTCAACTCAGAATTTTCTTTTTTTAATCTTAAATTTTCTCTTTTTTCAGTCTCTCTACTATTTAGGGCTTCCTTACAGTCCACCTTCCATTTTTGCACATCTGCTTGGAGGCGGGCTGTCTCCTGGCGTGAGACTTCCATCTCCAGGTTTAAGTTCTGAAGCTCCTTCTGAGAGACTTTGAGATCTAAGTTAAGATGTAGGATAGTTTACCTTGAAATGTCCAGCTCCTCAGTGAGACTGTGTAGTTCCTTTCTGGAAAGTTCCAGGTCTGTGCGGCAGCTGTTGGTCTCATGATGTGAGGCATCCAGTGCTCTGTGTAGTGTCTGAACCTCTTTCTGAGCTACGTCCACCTCTATCTGGACACTGTTCACCTCCTGTTGTGAGGCATTCAGCTCTATGCGAAGAGCGTGAACCTCTTGCTGGAAGACTGTCATCTGCTTCAGTGCCTGCTCATACTTCCGCTTTAGCGTAGCCACCATTTTATCAGATTGGATCTGCTTTTCATCCATGGCGGAAATAGCAGCATTTGCAGTATCTAGCTCAGTCTTGAGATCGTCCAATTCTGTCCTGGCTGTAGAGTACATTGCGAGCACATATTCCTGTAGCTTCATGTTATTTTTCAGTAGCTCCGCGTTACCATCTTTCTTTTGATTCAATTGTTCACGGACTAAATCACAGTCACACCTGGCAATTTTCAGGGCGTCTTCAGGGCTGGTCAAGGGATCGTCACTCACTGGTTCCGGCTCCGCTTCCCTGGGATGACTGGTTGTGGCTTCCTCACTGTTGGCACCGGACAGACACTTCTTTGGGGTACACGACTTCTGCCTTGGGCCCTCTGGATATTCGGTTATACGCGGGACGAATTCTCCATTTTCTCTAACCTGCAGGGCATCTCGGTCCCCCTTTTTCTCCACAGGATCTGCGGACGTGTCTGTTACTTCCACGGTAAGTGAAGAACCGCTTTTCTTTTTCTTCCTTTTTGATTTGGATGACACCGTCCCTTCAGGGATACTGGGGTCTCCATCTTCATTTGAAGTTTTAGCAGCGTCACTGGATCCACCCGGCTTTTCTTGCAACTGTAATAGCTGACGGAAATATTCGGTGATCCACTGCTCCCGCTCTGTCTCCTGCTGATCATATTCGTCATCAAAGGGAGCGGTCTTTTCTGTTCGTGCCGAGTTCAGGCACCCCCACCATTCTTGGGGTGTTTTGTGGGTGTGACTCGGTTCGGGTTCCCCGTAAGAGATGTCTTCCTCTTTATTGGACTGGAAGGGCCACTCTTCCGTGGGGTAGGGTTCATTACAGGAACGCTGCATCTTGTCCTCCATTTTTAGGCTATCAGGTGTAATTTTCTTCCTGACCTCAGGACGCGCTATTGCAGCTGTTGCCACTGTATTTGCTAGAACCCCCAATTGTGATAGTCCTACAGGTGGGCATATTTTGCTTGTAGAGGTCGTGGCTCTCACAGGCATCTCTGTAGATTTTTCTTTCTTGGGTAATTTTTTTTTTTTTTTTTCAATATCAGCAGTGCTGTGCATGCATTTTCTTTTATCAGGTATACAAGATTGTGCAGTTGCTAGGTAAAAAAAAGTCTATTTGCTATACACCATTTATTTGCTAGGTGCAATCCCTCCGCTTCAGCAACAGAATTTGGTTTTCTGCCTGAGTTCAGTAATTTTCTGTCTCATCTTTGGGTATTATGGCATTCACACTTCACACTTTGGGTGTCTGTTTTGCTCCCAAGATAATAGGCATACTTTTTTACTTGCAGAAAAAAAAACATTCTTTGCAGTGGACTCAACACTCAGCAATTGGCTTTGAAAAACCTTTTTCTTTATAGGGCAATTTTACACTCAGCATTTGTTTGCTAAAAAATCCCTTTGCTTCAGCACAGTCTTGTATCAATATTCACACTTTTCTGCATATACTCCATTCACAGCTGGTAGCCCTATGCGGTGTGGCAACTTTTTTTTCAAAATCAGTACCACTCGTGGGTCACCATCTGTATTCACTGCTTCAGCGAAACTTTTGAAAACAACAAACACCTATCCCTTACCAAGGGCTGACTCACTTCTTGAACCCTGACTATGGATGAAAGGCAAAGACCCCTATTTCAATGACCATATTACGCTTTGTCATAGGCAAATAAGGTTTTAGCTGCTTCAGCAGTCTCTCTCCTCTTGGGATTGGGGTAAAGAGTCCATCTGTGTTTTTGTAAGTTTCAATGCAGTGTAAGTTTCAGTACAGTGGTGTGTCCCTTTAATTCTGATTTCTGCTGCATGAGGTTTTTTTTTTTTTCTAAGTTTCTCAGACTTGTTTGTAGGCAAAAAAGCATAACAAAAAATTTCACATAAAACTCTCCGGTCCTTTTTAACTACAAAGACACCTCTTGTCCCACCTCGGACACCATATGTGGACGGACATTCACAGAGGTACACAATTAGGAGGCTTTATAATGTGAAATTATAATAGGCTTTATTGTGCCTGTTCCTTTTCATCAGGAAATTATCCAAACACAGGGGGGGGAACAAAGCTTCCATTCACTTGGGAGTATTTCTAGTGAAATCCTATGCCATTAGTTCACATCTCCCTTAGTCAAGCAGTTCTCGAAGCCCAAAAACATATAGCATGAAAATAAGCAGATATAAGCAGTCTCTTAAGAATAAAAGTCTTATCTGTTTCTTGGAGGGAAAATCTCACTTCCTGGTTCAGCTTCAGGTGCAGTAGTTTTCCCTGTGTCTTGAATTCAGCTCTGCTGTGCAGAGCTCAAGACCGCTCATCTCCAGAGATCTGGGTTTCTTTTGGTCAGTCTCTCCTGGGACTCAAGAACCTCTGCTCTGTCTCTCCAACGGTCAGCTCTCAGTCAGAGCTAGGGAGGAGTTACTTCCTGTCTCAAAGGCAGGCTTTTTCTACTACCTGTAATCAGGCAGGTGGTGCTAGTTGATTTGCTACCAGCAGTTAACCACCACACTGCTGGATTAGAGGCACCTTTGTGAACAGGGATAAGTCCCCTGTTACAGCAAGTAACAAAGAATCTTAAAGATGAGAATCGGTACCAGTGTACATGAGGAATCCCTAATTCCTCCAGCAATATATAGAATTAAACCAATTGTCCACAGCACTCATGCTGTAACAATCTCACTGGGGTAACTAAGACCCCCGAAATAAAAAAATACTAGTATTCTAAATGAAAAGAGTTTAATAAACAACACATCTATAATAAAGCTGTACAATGATAACAGGTGGAAAGTACAACACACCCAGTATACAATCTGTGCTATCAACCTTAATGCATAATCAAGTGCCTAAAATGCACACAAATAGCCATCAGTACACCATCTATAGTACACCACTCACAGCATAGTTATAAGTGTAAGTTATACACAGAAGAACTAGCTACAATGAGCCTAACTGCTGCAAGTGTAATTACCCAGAGCATACAGGAGCATACTGATGAGACTGGGTAAAGGAACACTAAAATAAATCACAGTATACTATAAGGCAGGGGTGCGAAAACTATTGGAGCTGCGCCCCCCTGCTTGCTGCCCCCGGTGCTCGCACCTCCTTACCTCGTTTTCCAGTGTCAAATGACGCCGCCAGGTCATGTGACATTCCGTTGTGACCCCGCAGCGGTATTTTACGCCACGTTGCCATGGCGACGGGTCATGTGACGTTACGTTGCCATGGCGACTTGTCACACCATGCATCTGAATCCCGGTAAGTGAGTTACCTTGGCCTCACGCGATCCTCGGTATTTCATTTAAATGCTTTGGCGGAGAGCGCAGGGCCTCTGCAACCGCACGCGCCCCCCTGGAAAATGTAGCGCGCCCCCAGTTTGCGCACCCCTGCTATAAGGTATCTGAAAGCCATAAGATATACCAACAGAATTGCAGTGCACATCCGCCACCTAAATGCCAGAACATGAAGAGAAAGGTGCAAAGAAAAGATGTATTATACAGCAAATCACCAATAAATGGTACAGAAACATAATGAGGAGTACAGGACTAACACAGGGAGAAAACACTATACAACTATGGAAACACAAACAGCAACCAGTGATTATAATAGGGGGCAACGCTTCGGAGTAAGAGACTCCTTCAAGGCCCGTTCCCATGTGACCTCCAGGAGGTGTGATGTTACTGACTATAGGAGATTATGGGGCCTATTAGCCTTCATAACCCACTTATCAAGGCTTTTTAGCTGTTATCGGCCAAAAAAGCCTACAGCAATTCAGTAAGTGTCGATAAGTGGGCCAAATCGCCAAGTGAGCGGTTATAAGCCACTTATCGCCAGTTTTCAAACTGGTGCATTTCTACTAGCCCGAGGCTCTAGAATGGCGGTTTACTCCCAAAATCTTCTCGCCAAAGAAAGTTGGCGTGAAGCTGCCAAGAAGTTTCTGAGGCGGCGGCGAGAGAGGGACTTAGAAAAAAATGATATTTTCCTCATCGGATTGATGCCGGGGTCATTAATATCACATTAATATCAGCACCGCAGGCTCCCGGCATTAATCAGATGCATGAAAAATGCATTTACAGGCAACTTCATTACCTTAGCGGCTAACCGCTAAGGCAATGAAGGGGTTAACTACCAGTTCCAGGTTTATTGTGTTTAGCGGGGGTGGGTGAAGGTGGTATTTGGCCCTTGGTGGGTGTTTAGGCTTTTGGGGGCTTGCAGGTGGAGTCAGCCGCTTCATTACCTTAGCGGTTAATATCGCTAAGGTAATGAAGGGGTTAACCACTCCCGATACCACCCGATAGACCTAAACATCCATCCTTGGGGCTACTGCCCCCTTCACCCAAACCCTCTACCCACAATAAAGAAAAATAAACACAACAACCATACTACCCACCTCCTCTACCCCCAACAACACCCCCCCGCCCCCCAACACATACAGTACAGTAATGGGCAAAGTTACTATTATCGAAAATTGATAATAGTGCATTTGCCCATTCTAAAACCAAAAATTAGCGTCATGAAGTCACGTAGCATCCGATTGCCATGGCAACCCCAACACACAGCCCCCCCCCAACACATACAGTACAGTAATGGGCAAAATAACTATTATCCAGATATGGATAATAGCCAGGGTTGCCACCTCTCCGGGTTTGACCCGGAGACTCCGGGTTTTGGGCACTTACCTCCGGGCTACGGGTTGCCGTTGTCAATCTCCGGGTGACGGTGTGGTGTGGTGGAGGCAACTCCGGCATTCTCCGTTATTCTTCTGCAATTCCCCCTCCAATTGCAGTGAACATGACTGCGCAGCGTCAAATGACACTGTGTTGCCATGGCAACCGGATGCTATGTGACATCATGACGCTAATTTTTGGTTTTAGAATGGGCAAATGCACTATTATCCATATCTCGGTAATAGTAATTGTGCCCATTACTGTGCGGTATGTGTTGGGGGGGGGGGGTGAGTTGTTGGAGGTAGAGGAGTGGGTAGTAGGGTTGTTGTGTGTTTTTGTTTATTGTGGGTATAGGGATTGGATGAAGGGGGTAGTTGCCCCAAGGATGGATGTTTAGGCCTACCGTGTGCTAGCGGCACTGGTTAACCCCTTCATTACCATAGCGGTTCCGCAGGTTAACTCCTCCCGCAACCTTCCAGGCAAGCCTAATTACCGTCCCTGGGGCTACTACCCCCTTCACCCACCCCCTCTGCCCCCAATAAACAGGCTATTGAGGTTGAATCCCTTCATTTCTTAGCGGCTACCCACTAAGGAAATGAAGCTGTTTTAATAAAAAATGTAATACTAGTGCGTGTGAGCAGGAGATCTCCGGAGCAGAACCACGTTGACTTGAGGTCCGGGAACCCATGCTTCCTGAGATACAGGCCCTGTTATGCCGTGCCGGTATCTCCTATGCATTTAAATCCCACGGTCATGTGACACAAGACATTTAAATGCATAGGAGATACATGCACCCCATAACGGGGCCAGTATCTCAGGAAGCAGTGGGTCCCGGACCTCAAATGAACACGGTTCTGCTCCGGCGTAATAGAACCTTTATGAAGGCTACTAGCATAGGCCCCTATATGTGACTGCAAGGGAGAGTCAAATGGACCATTCAGGTTCCTTAGATAGGATTAATTAAAGGAAGTACCACAATCCATTAGTGTGATGTGTAAATGGGCCTTGAAGGGGTCTATTACTCCGAATAGTTGCAAACATTGCAAAGCAACGTTGCGTTGCGAAGATTGTTACTGTTTGAGTGCTGTGGACAATTGGTTTAACCATCAAACCTCCCATACAGCACCAGGACATGCTTATGAGTGAGGAATACATGTGCTCACATTACTATCCTCTGTATCACAGGCATGGGCGGAGAATACCCCTCAACAGGATGTTGGAAGTAGCACTTTACAGGTAAATGGGAATCACTGAGCTGTGAATCAGCCGCACATATAGTACTTTTAGCTGTTGTACAGGACACTATTTATAGAATAGTACGTTACGGTATAACTGGGTACTTGGCCTGGCGAGGGAGTATAATGGGGTACTGGGCCTGGGGAGGGGGGTATAACGGGGTACTGGGTTTGTTGAGGGGGTTTAAAGGGGTACTGGGCCTGGGGTGGTGGGTATAACGGGGTACTGGGCCTGGGGAAGGGGGGTATAATGGGGTACTGGGCCTCATTTATAACGGGGCACTGGACCTGGGGAGGGTGGTAGCATTGGGTACTGTGCCTGGGGAGGGGGGATAACAGGCTACTGGGTCTGGGGAGGTGG
The DNA here is from genome assembly GCF_040206685.1 of Ascaphus truei. NCBI lineage: Eukaryota > Metazoa > Chordata > Amphibia > Anura > Ascaphidae > Ascaphus > Ascaphus truei. The sequence goes on along the minus strand of NW_027457096.1, from coordinate 154,287 downwards.
GTATAATGGGGAACTTGGCCTTGGGGTTTAACGGGGTATTGGTCCAGGGCTTGGGGGTATAACAGGGTACTGGGCCTGGGGATGGGTGTATAAAGGGGTACTGGGCCGGTGAGGTGGGTATAATGTGGTACTGGGCCTGGGGAAGGGGGGGTATAATCGGTTACTGGGCCTCATTTATAATGGGGTACTGGGCCTGGGGAGGGTGGTAGCATGGGGTACTTGGCCTGGGGAAGGGGGATAACTGGGGTCTGGAGAGGTGGGTATAATGGGAAACTTGGCCTGGGGGTATAAAGGGGTATTGGTCCAGGGCTTGTGGGTATACCAGCATACTGGGCCTGGGTATGGGGGTATAAAGGGGTACTTGGCTTGGGAGGAGGGTATAACGGGGTACTGGGCCCGAGGAGTGGGGTATAAGTGTCACAGGAGCTCTTGCGATACAGCGTATCACTGTCCTGGTTACACAGACTTTATGTCTCCTGCAGGTCGTGGAGCATACGGAGGTCAAGCTGTTCAGCCTGTCAGTGTGGTACCCTGTGAGCTCCAGTTCCAGCTCTTCAGGGCACTATATGCCATCAATAGTGTGGGAGGATAAAGACGATGAGGAGTGTGAGGAGGAGGCCGACGAAGAGGAGGTATAACGGGGTACTGGGACTGGGTATAACGGGGTACTGAACCAGGAAAGGGGTGTATCATGGGGTACTGGGCCAGTGTATGGGGTATAACAGGTACTGGGTCTGGGGAGGTGGGTATAACTGGGTACTGGACCTGGGGTAGAAGCAGAAATTTACCAGGCGCTCCCACAGGTGTCTTGGCTGAATGAATAAACAGCAATAAACTACAATAATGAAAACAAAGAGATAATACAGACGGTAACACGATGCAGCTCAACCTACACTGGATCTTCCTAGTTGATCCTTGGAGTGTACTTGTGGAGCGGAGTCAGGGAGCGCAGTTCACCGATATGGAATATGCAAAACAGAAAACACACACATAGTGCAACCCTGTCTGAATATACTAAAATGGTCCTAAAATAAAGGTACTCTCGTGTAGATAAAACAGACAACTAAAATAATAATAGAACCCAGTCACCTGGTGGGATTAAAACTAATAGAACATATAAATCAACCTAGAGGAAAGAGAGGAGGAGGGAGACAAAAGGCTAAAGAAGATAAACCATTAAGTAGCATTTTTAACCTAAGTTCTGTCATTTTAACTCCGCACAAAATTCTTTTTTAAGTAAAGGTCTCAACTTTGCTCCCACAATAGGACCTAGCAATTTTGAGCTTTTTATTGATGCGAATAAATATTTGAGAAAATTAGCAATTAAAAGATTATTTTTATTGAAAGGGAATATCGATCAGTCCTTGACGGGTACCATTGTTTTACAGAGTACTGTTTCCTCCGCAATATAACAAATATACGCCCTTTCCTCTGTTGCTCGACTGCTAAAACTCGGACTCAGGCCCTCATTCTCTCCCGTCTTGATTACTGTAACCTCCTGCTGTCCGGCCTTCCTGCCTCTCACATGTCTCCCCTACAATCTATCCTAAACGCTGCTGCCAGAATTACTCTACTCTTTCCTAGATCTGTCTCAGCATCTCCCCTCATGAAATCCCACTCCTGTCTTCCGATCAAATCCCGCATCTCACACTTCATTCTTCTCCTCACTTTTAAAGCTTTACACTCTTCTGCCCCTCCTTACATCTCAGCCCTAATTTCTCGTTATGCACCATCCAGACTCTTGCATTCTTCTCAAGTATGTCTTCTTTCTACCTCCTTTGTATCTAAGCCCTCTCCCGCCTTAAACCTTTTTCACTGACTACCCCACACCTCTGGAATGGCCTTCCCCTCAGTACCCGACTAGCACCCTCTCTATCTACCTTTAAGACCCACCTTAAGACACACTTGCTTAAAGAAGCATATGAATAGCACTGTGGATATTCTGAACATATGATACATAAAGTTTGGCCCCCTGCAGATGCACTTACCAGAACTCCCTCCTACTGTCTCTGTACGTTCTCCCTACCTACCAATTAGACTGTAAGCTCCTCGGGGCAGGGACTCCTCTTCCTTAATGTTATTTTTTTTTTTTTTTTCAACTTGAATTTTTTTTTATTAGTAAGTCACATGTTCTACAGACATTTCAAACATTTCCATATAAAGCCAACATTTTGTAGTGTCCATTGTTCATGTGTCCAAACTTTCAACCGACTGAAAGGACAGACTGGGGGGGACAGACCGACATATAACCTAGACAAACCTGAGGGATAGAGGGGGGGAGGGTAGGAGGGGGAGGGGGGGAAACCTTCCGCTGTGGTTCCGCTGGGAGTTCCGTGTCTTCCGGCTCATTGCTTCTTGGGGGGTCGGATGTATCCCTGGCCGCTCCAACTACCCGCGCCACGGGGCCCCATCTGATACTATCCCCTCACTTCGAACTTGTGCTATGTGTATGGTGCTGTGCCTAGGCACCAAGGGAGAACGCATTTCATCCTATCATTGCCAAATCGTGGACCCATCTATCCCTGGTATGTCTGTCTGGGCCAGCCAAGGTAACCAGACTTTTAGGTAATTTTCACCGGTATCATTGACCAGGCTCGTCAGTTTCTCCATCTGACATACTGTCCAAATTCTGTTCCGAATGGAAGCAATCCGTGGAATCTCATTTTGTTTCCATCTTGCTGCGATCTCTCCACGCACCGCCATCGCGAAGTGCGTTATCAATTTATTTGTTGCTTTGGAGAAGCCCTGGAACGGTCTATTTAGTAGGAAAACCCACGGGTCCCACGGGATTTGTATGCCTATAATTCTTGTTAGCCAATCTTTGATTAAGTCCCATGTCCCGGTCAGTTTGGGGCAAGACCACAGCATATGCAACAGGTCTGCTTGTTGTCCACATTGTCTAGGACACAATGGGGAGTAACTGGGCAGAAATTTAGCCAATTTTGAGGGAGTATGGTACCATCTCATCATAACTTTATATGCGTCTCCCTTAGGGTCGTGCACATGGAGCTCTTGGACACTGCTTGCACAATTTTTGTCCACTCTTCCGGGTCGAGTGTCTCCCCTAGGTCCGCCTCCCATTTGGTCATGTAGCTAAGTTTCTCTGTCACAGTCGAGCCAGAATCCGTTATGTCTTTGTATAACTGCGATGTGAGTCCCTTAGTGGTCGTTCCTGAGCAACAGACCTTTTCGAAATTCGGTAGTTGACTTATAGGTTGCTTGGCTTGATAGAATGCCCTGACCTGGAGATATCTAAAGAATTCGGCATTTGGGATATTGTTGCTACTTTTTAGGATTTCAAAAGTTTGTATGCCTCTTCTGCCGTCCAGGTCTACCAATCTGTAAATGTGATTGGTTTTCCAGATTGTGAAATCCATACTGGTCAGCCCTGGAGCAAATAATGGATTCCCCCAGAGTGGGGTAATTCCCGATGATTTATGGGTCAGGTTGCATTTGAGCCTGGTGTTGTCCCACCCCGTGAGTGAGTTGGTCATTGAGGAAAGCGGCTGTTTGGTGCTTAATTGCATCTTTTTGGGGAGCCAAATTAAGTGTTCCAGCTAAACTGGGGAACAGAGTTCTTTATCTAGAGCCACCCATCTTTTTGAGTCCGGGTTGGTGTGCCATTGCACAATTTGGCATAATTGTGCCGCCTTGTAATAGGATAACAAGCAAGGTACCGCTAGCCCTCCCGACCCCTGTTTGTTTGCGCATTATTTGCTTACTCACTCGCGCTCTTTTCCCTCCCCAGATAAATTTATCTATCTCGGATTGAAGCGAGAGGATATCCCTCAATCCTAGCGGCACTGGGAGGGTCTGGAAAAGGTATAGTAGGCGAGGCAGCAGGTTAATTTTAATGCAGTGAATCTTCCCTATCCATGAGATTGTATATTTGGCCCAGCGCCTAACATCCTCTCTCAAGGTTTGTATAAGCTTTGGGTAATTTGCCTGGTACAACTGTTTAGTAGTCTTGGTGACATTGACTCCCAGGTATTTAATTTGTTTCTGTTGCCAATTGAAGTTAAAATTGAGGGTGGTCAGTTTCTCCATGTGTTTTGGTAAATTTATATTCATGGCTTCAGATTTAGCCTGGTTTATTTTGAAACCGGAGATCCTGTTAAACCTCCCCTAGAGGTCAAACACGTTTGGCAGAGAGGTGAGGGGCCTCGATATTGTCAGGAATACATAATCCGCATATAGTGCCACCTTATGCGTCTGGTTTCCAATGCCAATACCCGAGATAGCATTACTATCTCTAATCTGAGCGGCCAAGGGCTCCATGCATAATGCAAAAAGTAGGGGCGACGGGTCGTCCCTGCCGCGTTCCGCTTTTAATCATGAAGGGGTCAGAAGCGAATCCCTGGTGGGTCACCCTGGCTGACGGTGCAGAGTATAATGAGAGGATGGCTTTTGTCAATTTCGTGCCCATCCCAAATGCTCCAAGCGTGGCCTCTAAGTATGGCCAGTCTATCCTGTCGAACGCTTTTTCAGCATCCAGACTAAGCGCCATAACCGGTATTGATCGTGTATTGGCTATTTCTAACAGATCAATAATTAGTTGGGTATTATCTGCCACTTGTCGACCCGCGATAAACCCAACTTGATATGGATGCACTAGTCTGGGCAGGATGAGACTAAAATGGTTGGCCATCAGTTTAGCGTAAATTTTAATGTCCGAATTTATCAGGGATATTGGCCTGTAGCTTCTACAGTCCAGCGGGTCCTTACCCTGTTTGTGAATCACTGAGATTGACGCTTGGAGCATGTGCTGGGGGAAGGGGGTGCCCTCTAGTACTTGATTGTACATTCGGAGAAGATAATGGGTCAATTGTTTCATTAATTTTTTGTAGTATAAGTTTGAGAATCCGTCAGGGCCTGGGGCTTTAGAGGGTTTCAAGTTTGTGATAACCTCGGAGACCTCCTCTGCTGTAAAGTCTCTGCCCATCACCTCTCTATCATCCTCGCTTATACTAGGTAGGTTCGAGCCCCCTAGGAAGTCCCTCAGGGCTTTCTCTGTACCTGTGGAGCGGGTCACCTTTCCACCATCATATAGATCTTCATAGAAGTGCTTAAATTCTCCTACTATGTGTTTAGGATTGGCGGTGGTTATGCCGGATTTGTTTCGTATGGCCTTGTTATGATAGGACTTGTCTTTGGGATTAAGCATCTTGGCCAATAAGGTATCTGGCTTGTTTGCCTTTTCAAAAAAATTCCTCTTTGACCAAGTCAGCGACCTCTCGGCTTGGGTTGTCAGCAACAGATTCAGCTTTGTCTAAGTGTCTCTAATCTTTTGGAAGATAACTGGGTCTGGAGACCTCTTATGTTGATCCCATAAATTTTTCAATTCCTCCTGAACTGTCTTAATTTTTGCGTTTCTCTCTCTCTTTCTCTTGGCCACTAGACTAATGAGAGCCCCTCTTGGTGTTGCTTTATACGCCTCCTAGAGGGTGATATGAGAGCGGACACTACCTTCATTTTCTCTGAACAATAGACAAATTGACTACCAGCAGTTAACCACCACACTGCTAGATTAAAGGCACATTACTTGAACAGGGATTACTCCCCTGTTATATACCTCCCCTGTTTGTGGGAAGCTCGGGCTTGCCACGGCCAAAGCCAATCCTTCCACTCTCATTCTAGATATCTCTGTGACTTGAATGAGAGTGGATGGAGGAAGAGAACCCTCAGTCCTGCTGGAATTGGAGCCCTTTCTCCAGTTTATTCGTGTCTCCTCCTGAAGGTGCTTGAGATCAGCACCCCTCAGTCGCTCGAGGAGGACTTTTTCCAAGTATAGTCTTTTTTCTATGTGCGGTCATGAGATTTCCCTCGCGTCGGGTGCTCGTCTTATTGTAGGCATACTGTATGGCAGCAGTTGCAGAGCGTTTAAAAACAGCCCTTTGAGTTTTCCGCTCTTGAAGCTATCTCTCTGCCCTTTTCCCACTCAATGGGGTTGCTAGTTCAGCCTCTTTGAGATTAAGTTGCAATTCCACACCCACCTCCAGAGAATGTCCCATCTTTTCAGCTTCATCAGCTAAGGATTCTTCTGGTTTTAATTCAGCACGTGTACCTTCTTTTGTTGCCTTCTGAGTGGCTGAAGGTTTTGCTAGTGCTTGTTTAGGTGGTTCAAATTTTGCAACCCTGTCTTTCAGATGAGCGGTATTCCCAGCTCTCACTGTACCCTTGTCTTCATGGGTTTTTGAGGCTGTGGGATACTGACGCTTAGTCAGGGTCAATACTTGTCCTTGTAGGACTGTAATCTCATCCGCGAGAGATCCCTGTTTTTTGAGTGCGTCTTTCAAGTCTCTTCTCAGGGAATTTATCTGCATGCTTTGCTTTTTTGAGCTTGCTTCCACATTTTTATTGCATTTTGAAGCACTATGAACTTCTTTGCTTGGGCCACAGTTACTTGTTTCAGTTTCTGGACCTTCTTGTGCTCCCTTTTGTGCCGCGTCACCTGGGTTCTAAGCTTGGCTATTAGCGTTGCTTTGATGATGCTCAGGGTAGCCTTCAGTTTCTCATGCTGCTTTGCGGGGACATACTGGGTCATCCGACGTTCCTGCAGCACTTGAATTTCTTTAACAGCCTGCAGATTGTCATCCTGCATAGTTCGCTGCTTCTCCTCTGCCTTCTTGAGGTGCGTACGCAGACCTTGCAGTTAGTTCTGCAGTTGGTGCTCTGCTTCAAACTTCTCAACTTCCAAAAGTCTATTTATTTCTTTAAGCTCGTGCAGCTTTTCATTTTTTTCCTTGACGTCGTTTGTCAAATTAAAATTTTCTTCTTTGAGTTTTACGTTTTTTCTTTGTAATCTTAAATGGTCTTCTTTTTCAGTCTCTGTATTATTCAGGGCCTCTTTGCAGTCCTCCTTCCATTTACGCACATCTGCTTTGAGACTGACAGTCTCCTGACGTGAGACATTCTTCTCTAGATTGAGGGTCTGAAGCTCCTTCTGGGAGACTTGGAGATTTGTATTAAGATTGGCAATAGTTTCTTTAGCAATGTCCAGCTCCTCAGTGAAACTGTGTAGTTCCTTTCTGGAAAGTTCCAGGTCTGTGCGGCAGCTGTTGGTCTCATGATGTGAGGCATCCAGTGCTCTGTGTAGTGTCTGAACCTCTTTCTGAGATACGTCCCCCTCTATCCGGACACTGTTGACCTCCTGTCGTGAGGCATTCAGCTCTATGTGAAGAGTGTGAACCTCTTGCTGGAAGACTGTCATCTGCTTCAGTGCCTCCTCATACTTCCGCTTTAGCGTAGCCACCATTTTATCAGATTGGCTCTGCTTTTCATTCATGGCGGAAATAGTAGCATTTGCAGTATCTAGCTCAGTCTTGAGATCATCCAATTCTGTCCTGGCTAAAGAGTACATTGCAAGCACATGTTCCTGTAGCTTCACGTTATTTTTCTGTAGCTCTGTGTAACCATCTTCCTTTTGTTTCAATTGTTCACGGAGCATATCACAGTCATGCCTGGCATTTTTCAGGGCATCTTCAGGGCTGGTCAAGGGATCGTCACTCACTGGTTCCGGCTCCACTTCCCTGGGATGGTTGGTTGAGGGTTCTTCACTGTTGGCACCGGACAGACACTTCTTTGGGGTACACGATTTCTGCCTTGGGCCCTCTGGATATTTGGTTAACCGCGGGACGAATTCTCCATTTTCTCTAGGCTGCAGGGCAACTCGGTCCCCCTTTTCCTCCACACGATCTGCGGACGTGTCTGTTCCTTCCACAGTAAGTGAAGAACCGCTTTTATTTTTTTGCTTTTTTGTTTTGGATGACTCCGTCCCATCAGGAATACTGGGGTCTCCTTTATTTATAATTTTAGCAGCGTCACTGGATCCACCCGGCTTTTCTTGCAACTGTAATAGCTGACGGAAATATTCGGTGATCCACTGCTCCCGCTCTTTCTCCTGCTGATCATATTCATCATCATAAGGAGCGGTCTTTTCTGTTCTTGCCGAGTTCAGGCACCCCCACCATTCTTGGGGTGTTTTGTGGGTGTGACTCGGTTCGGGTTCCCCGTAAGAGATGTCTTCCTCTTTATTGGACTGGAAGGGCCACTCTTCCGTGGGGTAGGGTTCATTACAGGAACGCTGCATCTTGTCCTCCATTTTTAGGCTATCAGGTGTAATTTTCTTCCTGACCTCAGGAGGCGCTATTGCAGCTGTTGCCACTGTATTTGCTAGAACCCCCAATTGTGATAGTCCTACAGGTGGGCATATTTTGCTTGTAGCGGTCGTAGCTCTCACAGGCATCTCTGTAGACTTTTCTTTCTTGGGTAAAAAATTTTTTTTCAATATCAGCAGTTCTGTGCATGCATTTTCTCTTATCAGGTATACAAGATGTGCAGTTGCTAGGTAAAAACGTCTACAGGCATACCCCGCTTTAAGTACACTCACTTTAAGTACACACGCGAGTAAGTACATATCGCCCAATAGGCAAACGGCAGCTCACGCATGCACATGTCATCACGTCCTGAACAGTAATACCGGACCCCTACCTGTACCGAAGCTGTGCGCAAGCAGGGAGACTATAGAGCCTGTTACAAATGCGTTATTTACATCAGTTATGCACGTATATAACGATTGCAGTACAGTACATGCATCGATAAGTGGGAAAAGGTAGTGCTTCACTTTAAGTACATTTTCGCTTTACATACATGCTCCGGTCCCATTGCGTACGTTAATGCGGGGTATGCCTGTATTTGCTTTACACCATTTACTTGCTAGGTTTAATTTCTCATTAGGTATGCTGAATGTGTGGTTGCTACACTGGCGACACACTTTATTCGAGCTTGGCTAGTCCCACGAATTCGGGTATACCCGGGTGTATTGAGGTTTGTGACTGTTTTCTGCCCGAGTGCATTGAGTTATTTTCCAAGCAGGGATTGAAGCATTTTATTCCCTCTGGCTGCAATACTGCACAGTATATATATATAAACTGCATTACAATTCATGAATTTATGCCATCTGGTAGACACGCGAAGCATTGCAGCCTATTAAATCCTAATCATTATCATTTAACAGATCAGCCGCCCATCAGCCAGGCATGAACCCAGGCTGGGAAGGCATATGCAACGGGGCTTGTCAGAGGTCAGGAGTGGCGCATTCCAGGTATCTGCCAGGTACATACCGGGTATTTACTCGAATAAAGTGTGTCGGTGCAGTAGGTAAAAACTTCTGTTTGCTTTTCACCATTTACTTGCTAGGTGCAATCCCTCCGCTTCAGCAACAGAATTTGGTTTTCTGCCTGAGCTCAGTAATTTTCAGTCTCATCTTTGGGTATTATGGCATTCACACTTCACACTTTGGGTGTCTGTTTTTCTCCCAAGATATATATAGGCAGACTTTTTTACTTGCAGAAAAAAAAACATTCTTTGCAGTGGACTATTTCTTTCATTCCCGGCAGGGTGACTCAACACTCAGCAATTGGCTTTGAAATACCTTTTACACAGTTCAGCAATCCCTTTTTCCCCTATAGGGCAATTTTACGGTCAGCATTTGTTTGCTAAAAATTCCCCTGCTTCAGCACAGTCTTGTATCAATTTTCACACTTTTCTGCATATACTCCATTCACAGCTGGTAGCCCTATGCGGTGTGGCAACCTTTATTTGCAAAATCAGTACCACTCGTGGGTCACCATCTGTATTCACTGCTTCAGCGAAACTTTTGAAAACAACAAACACCTATCCCTTTTTAAGGGCTGACTCACTTCTTGAACCCTGACTATGGCTGGAAGGCAAAACCCCTATTTCAATGGCCATATTACACTTTGTGATAGGCAAATAAGGTTTAGCTGCTTCAGCAGTCTCTCTCCTCTTGGGATTGGGGAAAAGAGTCCATCTGTGGTTTTGTAAGTTTCAGTTGTGTGTATCCCTTTAACTCTAGTCTCTGCTGCATGAGAGGTTTTTTTTTTTTTTTTAAGTTGTTCAGACTGTTTGTAGGCAAAAAGCATAAAAAAAAATTCACAAAAAAATCTCCGGTCCTTTCTAACTTCAAAGACGACCTCTCGTCGCACTTCGGACACCATATGTAGACGGACGCTCACAGAGGTACACAATTGTAGACTTTTGTAAGGTGAAATTATAACAAGGCTTTATTGTGCCTTTTCCTTAATATCAGGAAATCATCCAAACACAGGGGGGGAGGGGGAACAAAGCTTCTATTCACTTGGGAGTATTTCTAGTGAATACTATGCAATTAATTCACAACTCCCTTAGATAATCATGTCTCCCAGCCCCAAACACATAGCATGAAATGAACAGATATAAAAAGTCTTGTTAATAAAAGTCTTATCTGTTAGCTGCTGTAGAGTAAGCTTCTCTGCTCTCCTGGAACCGCACCCGTGTGTGCACAGAAAATGTCAGGATCCAGGTTTAGAAGTCTTATTTGTGAGCTCCAGAGATCTGTGTTCTCTTGGTCCGTCTCCTGGGAGACTCAAGAACCTCTGCTCTGTCTCCAAAGTTCAGCTCACGTGAGCTAAGGAGTCACTTCCTGTCTCAACAGACAGGCTTTTGTAAGCAATCTAAATCAGGCAGGTGGTGTTTATTAATTGACTACCAGCAGTTAACCACCACACTGCTAGATTAAAGGCACGTTACTTGAACAGGGATTACTCCCGTTACAGACTCGTTTAATTTTCAATTTGCTCCCGGCCTGTCCAGCCCTATTTATGCGCACCTAAACTCTATTGGTGCATGATCAGACCACGAAATATCGTGGATCCCAGTATAGGAGATCTGTGGGACCAGTCTACTAGTGACAAAGAAATAATCGATTCTGCTGAAGGAGTTATGGGGGTGTGAGTAAAAAGTGTAATTTCTGTCTAAGGGGTGACATTCCCTCAAGATATCCACCAGCCCCAAGTCCCTCAGCCCCTGTTCTAGGGCCTTGGACCTTGTGGCGTGCCCAATCTGGGGGGGCATGATCTTTCGAGGACCGGATTTAGTACAGTGTTGAAGTCGCCTCCCATTATCAAGGCACCTTTTGTATGTTTTTGAATAGAGGAGAATGTAGCGGTATAAAAAGCGGAGTCGTGTCCGTTCGGAGCATAGATTGTCGCTATCGTAATAGGTTGCTGGTTTATAGTCCCTACCAGTAAAAGGAACCTTTATTCCTTATCTTTTCTTACTGTATCCACCACCAGCCCCACCTTGTTATGTTTTAATATTGCAACTCCACGTTTCTTCTCCTTTGCAGAGGATAGAAACACATGTCTGAAGTGCTTGTCCAAATATTTCGGGAAGCTGGAGGTGCTGAAATGTGTCTCCTGGATTAGGACTATGTCTGCCCTTTTTCTTTTATAATCAATGAGGGCCACCTTCCTTTTACGGGGGCAGTTTAACCCGTTGGCGTTATGGGATATAACTGTCAGTGTCATGGTTTGGTTCTGTTCTCACCTATCCTTCGATGAGTACCCAATGCACATGCTGGGGAGCCACCAGGGGGCTTCCTCCCCCTGCGACATCCCGCAGCTCAGCAGACTCCAGCGTTGCACCACCTAAGTAGAAAGTAGGGTGGGGGGAGGGGGACACAGAAGGTACATAAGATACATAAGGGAAAAAACATGTAGTTGGCAGGGACTCAATGATCCAGGACCATTGCCCCTCCCATGCCTTCGATCCTTGTGGGGCTCTCGCGAGATCTGACCCAACCTCATCTGACGTCACCCGGCTTCACCCCGCTGTCAGTGAGGGTTGAGAGTCGATCCAAGATGGCCGCCATTCACGGAGGATCGCTGCAGGAGCTGGGGAGCGGTGAGTTCACTGACCTTAGCGGGTCTCAACCTGGGCTCAGGACGGAAAGGCTTCAACTGGGGGAACTACAACTGGAACAGGTAGGTGGAGGTTGTCCGTTCGACAGCTTACTTTGGGCTGCGGGGCTGCTTCTTTTTGTCGCCCTTCCTGGCTTCCTTCCATTAGGGATCCGGTGCTGCTTCGCCTGCCCTCGCTTCTTCAGGGATCTTGTCCTGGAGCCCCAGCCTGGTTAGGAAGTTTCCGCCATCTTCCAGGCCCTGCAGCGTGTTGGCTGCTCCATTTTGAATAACCAGCAGGCCAAAGGGGTATAACCAGCAGTACCGGGTCCCTGCTTCTCTTAGGACTTTGGTGATCGGAGCAAGTTGTTTCCTTTTGAGCAGGGTAGTAGGAGAAATATCTTGGTAAACTTGTATTTTATATCCCTCAAAGTCCCCTTGGCTTCTTGTGATTTGACAGAATGTCTCTTTTACTTTGAAGAAGTGGAATCTTGCTATGATGTCTCTGTGGGAGTCTCCTTGTTGCGGCTTTGACCTCAGGGCTCTGTGGCAGCGGTCTAGGTGAAGGTCCTGATGGCTTTGATGGTGGAGTCCATTTTTTTTTCCAGGGAGTCAGTGCGTTCCCCTATCCCGCGGATGTCTGCCCTTAAGGCTGCCACTTCAGACTGGAAGTATTTCTTAATGTCTGAGCAGAACTCCCGCATGTCCCTTCTTCGCATGATCTGGTTGTCCCTGCTTGTGTCCTCTCTGTCGGCTTCTTCCTCCGATTCAGAGTCGCTTCGCACCATTTCTTCCTGGCTTTTGTTCCTGGCTGAAACTCCTTTGGCAAAATAGTCCGTCAGAACCGTGGAGGTTCGCTTTGATCGGGTCGATCGGGACATCCTGGGTAGTTGGGGCAGATCTAGGGGAGGTTTTGGATGTTTTTTTTTTTCACTTTAGGGTTATTTTTATTAAGTATGCCGCAGGCTGTGAGCGGAGCTAACGGCTCAAACTTCCATGCAGCTCGGCTTCGCGCATGCGCCTCCCTTAATGTTACTTTTATGTCTAAAGCACTTATTCCCATGATCTGTTATTTATATTATCTGTTATTTATTTGATAACCACATGTATTACTACTGTGAAGCGCTATGTACATTAATGGCGCTATATAAATAAAACATACAATACAATACTAACACTACAGTAGATATTAATGAAGGCCCACATTTAATCCATACAAAACTTAAGAACAGATCAACCTTTTACCCTAGCTTTAATAAGGGTACCTATCTAGATACTTTTTATAATCTAGTAGTGAAAGGCTTTGAAAAATTACAAAGTGATAAGAAACCTTTTTATAATAATCTAGGTCCCGCTGAAAGGACGGCTCTCAAACAACTGATGGACGATGATAGTATTGTTATTAAACAAGTGGATAAAGGAGGGGGAGTGGTTATCATGAACAAGAGCTATTATGATAAAGAAGCAGCTAGAATTTTAAATGATATGGTGACCCCTACCTGCTCCTCACTAACAGCAACCAAGCTACCTACCTGCTCCTCACTAACAGCGCCACCATCTGCACAACTAGTTGAAGCAAGGGCCTGCTCAGTGAGCTCTAAACTCCTTTCAAGATTGCCAATGTCCCTCAATATTGCAAGTTGCCTCTTCAGATCAGCAATCTCTGACTCTAAAGAGACCACACGCTCACACCTCTCACAGCGGTATGCTCCTTGGAACAGCTGCTCCAAGTGCACATACATATGGCAAGATGTGCATTGAGTGGCATTTTCAATTCTGCTCATTCTAGCAACTATGAAGTTTAAAAGTATTAACAGTAAACTGTACTTCAATAAACTATACCTTGTTTAACCGCTTCCTTGTTAAAACTGCTTCTGGTTCTAACTGCACACTCTTTCAAGAAACAGCACTTACTGCTTCTGGTTCTAACTGCACACACTTTCAACAACCAGCACTTACTGCTTCTGGGCCTGGGGAGGGGGGTATAACAGGGTACTGGGCCTGGGGAGGGGGGTATAACAGGGTACTGGGCCTGGGGAGGGGGGTATAAAGGGGTACTCGACCTTGGGAGTGGGGTACAAAAAGAAGAATCGGGAGCATCAATACCTGGAACAAAATAAATAAAACTACCATAGTGCATAACGTATTAAATAAACACATAAAATGGCAGAGCTCCTAAAGGAACATATATGCTAGATGATGAAAAAATGCCCATCCATAGATAGCAATCAGGATCAAAAGTAGGAGGTTTAGTAGACCCAGAAGAGAGACACAGAGCCAAAAAATAAAAAATGCCAAAACATTTATCCGACAATGATAAAATTGGAGGCTTACAAGATACCAGATGGTTTACAGCATTGGTGTAGGGTAACGATGTTAAACCGAGTCGCGTTCTCGGGAACTCTGCACACCGCCGCTTCCTCCACCGGTCTCCGTCCTGTACTGCTGTTTGGAGCCGATACGTCACTTCCGGTTTTTCACACGTGTAGCAGACGCCACCGGAACTCCAGCCGCAGACTCTCTCCCTCTGGATCTCACACTGAGGGTTACGCTCTACGCGTTTCGCCGTGCGGGATGACGGCTTCGTCAGGAGTAACGTTAACCCATAAAAGGATACCTTATATACCTTCTATACTTACAATGACTTTCCTCCTATAGGTCAATGTACAATTGGATCTAATTAATTGGGTGATTGGCTCTATTAGCCCTCTCCCACATAAAAATATCACAACAATGTTATACAATTTATATTAAAACACAGCCTTTATACTTTAATGTAGCTTTTATACATAGTTTTCAATTATGGTATTAAAATACCTACTCGGTATTAAATTAACACATACAATACGTATTATAATATTTAACACATATCACTAATAAAATATCCCCATTATCTCTCAAATAAAGAAAAAACGACGATCGATGAATCTCAAAAACAAGAGAAAAAGACAGAGTCAGTACAAAATATAACAATAATACACATTAGCACGACCCTATCTCATACATATTATTTATTGCATACACATCCATAGAAGAAGTATACAGATAAAAAATGCCTTAATTCTAAAGGAAAGCGCTTAACTCAAAATCCACATTTAAACCTAATGGTACAAGTGATTTCAGAGTGAAAATCCAGAAACTTTCTCTCTTTTTCAGAGCAGTAATTCTGTCTCCACCTCTCCAGTGTGGTAACACTTGTTCCAATACTGTGAATTTGAGACCTGATGTATCTCCATTATGTTTTTGAATAAAATTGTTTGACAAATAATGTGTGGTAACACCTCGTCTCACATTACCAATGTGTTCGAGTATGCGGGTTTTAACTGTTCTTGAAGTTTGATCTACATACTGTTAGATACAAAACTGAATTTGTCATCAGCCCTATGTTTATGACAAATTCAGTTTTGTATCTAACATAACAGGACAACGGTTTCATATTAAACAACTTTTAACATGCAAATCACAGTATGTCATATACCTTGTTTACTGCCCATGTGGGCTACAGTATGTAGGTCAAACTTCAAGAACAGTTAAAACCTGCATACTCGAACACATTACAATTGTACATTGACCTATAGGAGGAAAGGTCATTGTAAGTATAGAAGGTATATAAGGTATCCTTTTATGGGTTAACGTTACTCCTGACGAAGCCGTCATCCCGCACGGCGAAACGCGTAGAGCGTAACCCTCAGTGTGAGATCCAGAGGGAGAGAGTCTGCGGCTGGAGTTCCGGTGGCGTCTGCTACACGTGTGAAAAACTGGAAGTGACGTATCGGCTCCAAACAGCAGTACAGGACGGAGACCGGTGGAGGAAGCGTCGGTGTGCAGAGTTCCCGAGAACGCGACTCGGTTTAACAACGTTACCCTACACCAATGCTGTAAACCATCTGGTATCTTGTAAGCTTCCAATTTTATCATTGTCGGATAAATGTTTTGGCATTTTTAATTTTTTGGCTCTGTGTCTCTCTTCTGGGTCTACTAAACCTCCTACTTTTGATCCTGATTGCTATCTATGGATGGACATTTTTTCATCATCTAGCATATATGTTCCTTTAGGAGCTCTGCCATTTTATGTGTTTATTTAATACGTTATGCACTATGGTAGTTTTATTTATTTTCTTCCAGGTATTGACGCTCCCCTGATTCTTATTTTTGTGCTGTGATTGTGGACCTTGAAACAGTCCTCTCAGGGTTTGAATGTTTATATTTTTTACTGTTTAATATAATTTTTGTTTTTTTATCACTGTTTCACTTCATGGGTAAATTTACTGCACGGTTTAATTTAGATATAGTGTTTGAGCGCCATCTAGTGTCTTTTTGATATAGTCTTGGGAGTGGGGTATTAGTCGCACAGGAGTTCTTGTGATACAAAATATTTCTGTCCTGGTTACACACACGTTATGTCTCCTGCAGGTCGGGGAGCACACGGTGGTAGAGCCATTCAGCCTATCAACGTGGGACTGCGGCAGCTCCGGCTCCAGCTCCATAGTGCACGATATACCATCTGTGGAGTATGGGGATGAAGAGGACTGTGAGTACAACGAAGCTGCAGGAGTGGAAGAAGCGGAGGAAGAGGAGCAAGAAGCTGTGGAGGAGGATGAGGAAGAGGAGGAGGAAGCTGAAGAGGAAGCCGAGGAGGAAGAATCAGAGGAAGAAGCGGTGGAAGAGGAGCAAGAAGCGGAGGAGGAGGGAGCCAAGGAAGAGGAAGAAGCCGAGGAAGAGGAAGAGCCTGTGAGATTTGGACTCAAGTGCTGCTTCCCTTTCCCCAGGCTGGGGAGAAGAGCCCATGTGAATGCATCTGAGGGGCCAAGGCAGAGAGGGGGGAACGTTCTTGGAGCCCTGTGGCGATGGATAGGGTGCAGGAGAGGCCGATAGGAGAGGCCCCCACCAAGAATTCCTGATAAACCGTTGTTTTCAGATTGTCCTGGCTTATAATCAGGCACCTCTCAGCGGTGACGGTCCGCTTGTGCTTTTGTCTGTGAATCGCCTCTGCCAGTGCCTTTTGGCTCTTCCTCCAAGATTCCGGTAGGATTTTAATACGGTCGTCTGTTGCCGGGATCCCGGATGGGATTGAAGAAATCGGAAGTCATACTGGATGGAAGCCGTAATTTACAAAAAACGGAGATTCCTGTGTGGAACTGTTCTTTAAAGAATTGTGGGCAAACTCTGCCCAAGGGAGGAGGTCCACTCAATTATCCTGACTATTGGAGACAAAGCAGCGCAGGTTTTGCTCCAGTGTTTGGTTTGTTCTCTTGGTCTGCCCGTTTGTTTGAGGGTGGTACCCTGAAGAAAAGTGAAGGGTGATGTCCATCCTTTGGGCGAAGGCTCGCCAGAACTTAGAGATAAACTGTGAGCCGCGGTCGGAAACAATGTTCAGTGGGACCCCGTGGAAGCGGAAAATCTCTTTGACGAAGACGTCTGCCAAGGTGGCAGAATTGGGTAACCCTTTGAGGGGAATAAAATGGGCCTGCTTGGAAAACCTATCCAGGCCCACCAGGATAGTGTTCATCACTCTAGAAGTGGGAAGTTCTCCAATAAAATCCTTTGACAGGTAGCTCCATGGGCGTTCCGGAATGGGTAATGGCTGTAAAAGACCTGGCGGTTTGCTGCGGTCTTTTGTGCTGGGCACAAGTTGGGAAGAATTTGACAAACTCTTCCGTATCTCTCAGCATGCTGGGCCATCAAAAGGTTCGATTGATGAGGTCGGAAGTCTTCTTGGTACCAGGATGACCAGCAGACTTGGATGAGTGACCCCACTCTAGTATCTTCCTTTGGAAGCATGGAGCAGCGTACAAACAACCCTCCGGCACCTTGAGATCTCTGGGAAGATTAGCCTGTGCTGCAAGAACCTTATCCAAGACATTGAAAGAGTTGGCCGAAATGACGTATTTGGAGGGTAGAATCGTCTCAGGAACCTCCTTGGATTTGTCTTTGACCATGAATTGCCGTGAGAGCGCATCCGCTTTTTGATTCTTCGACCCGGGGATGAAAGAGATCAAATAATTGAACCTAGAAAAGAAAAGAGACCACCGGGCCTGACGGGCTCCTAGACGGCGTGCGTTCTCTATATACAACAGGTTTTTATGGTCGGTAAGGATTGAAATGGGGTTTTCAGTACCTTCCAAGAGATGTCTCCATTCATGTAGGGTGAGTTTGATGGCCAGTTCTCTATTGCCGACATCATAATTTTGTTCTGCTGGAGAATTTTTTTTTTGAGAAAAACCCACAGGGATGGAGCTTATCCTGTAGGGATTGCCTTTGAGAAAGGATGACGCCAGCACCGATATCTGAAGCGTCAACCTCTAGGGTAAAGGGAAGTCTGAGATCTGGGTGGCGTAGGGTGTGGGCGGAGGAGAATGTCCTTTTATGGGTCTCAAAGGCTAGAAGTGCTTTAGGTGGCCAGACTGCCGTGTTCACTCCTTTCTTTGTCAGAAGTGTGATGGGAGCCACAGTAGAAAAGAAGTTCTTGATGAATTTCCGATAATAGTTTGCGAATCCTAGGAATCGCTGGATGGCTTTCAAGGATGTGGGTTGTGGCCATTCTAATACGGCCTTGAGTTTGGCCGGGTCCATGGAGAATCCTTTATCCGATATGATATAGCCTAGGAAGGCAACAGAGGATTGGTGGAATAAGTATTTCTCCAACTTGGCATACAGGAAATTTTCTCAAAGACGTGTCAAAACCAGCTTGGTGTGTTGGATATGGTCTGCAAGAGATTTGGAAAAAATAAGAATATCATCAAGATCAATAATGACAAAGGTGTTGAGGAGGTCCCGAATGATCTCATTAACGAATTCCTGGAAGACAGCGGGGCATTACAGAGACCGAAAGGCATAACAAGATATTCGTAATGCCCATCCCGGGTGTTAAAAGCAGTCTTCCATTCATCGCCTTGGCGAATACGAATAAGGTTATACAATAGGCTCCACTGAGATCGAGTTTAGAAAAAATGGTAGCCCCTTGTAATCGGTCAAAGAGTTCAGAAATAAGTGGCAGGGGGTATCGGTTCTTTACTGTGATCTTATTAAGACCCCGATAGTCTATTCAGGGGCGAAAGGTGCCGCCTTTCTTTTTTACAAAGAAAAATTCCTGCGCCGGCTAGAGAAGAGGAATTCCTGATAAACCCTTTTTTTCAGATTCTCCTGAATATACTCAGACATGGCTTTGGTCTCGGGAATGGAAAGGGGGTATGATCAGCCCTTGGTAAGGACTGCACCTGGTAGAAGGTCGATGGGACAATCAAAGGGTCTGTGGGGAGGAAGAATCTCAGAGCGTACCTTGTCAAATACATCTGTGAATTCTGCGTAAACGACTGGGAGGAAGGCTCTCTTCCCCTCGGGTATCTTCACCCCGCCGATCAGTTGTTTGGAAAGAATACAGGATTTGGCGCGCTGGGAGCTCCACTGTATGGATTTCTTGTTGGTCCAGTCCAGCTGAGGGTTGTGTAGTTGCAACCATGGGAGCCCCAGTATCACCTCAAACGATGGGGTATGGATTACATCTAGGGTGATCTTTTCCTGATGGCCGTCCTTAGTACTGAGGGAAAGGGCACAAGTCTCCAAAGAGATGTAAGCAGGTTGAAGCAGACGTCCGTCAATGGCTTCCAACCTGACGGGAACTGCTTTGGAGAGAAGGGGAATCTTATTTTTTGTGGTGAATTCCTGATCAATAAAATTGCCACCGGAACCAGAATCGATAAATGCAGAAGTAGAGATTTGGAATTTGTCTCCAGAGAGCAGAATGGGCAGCATGATTCGGGTTGGAAATTTTTCCTGGGGAGAAGGGGAAGGAGAGATGGTAACCAATGTGATCCCCTTATACCTCAGTGGGTTCTGGCGTTTTCCAACCGGAGAGGGCAGTTTGACAACAGATGTCCAGGATGATCACAGTAGTTGCATAAGCAGCCGTCCCGCCGGCGCTGTCTCTCTGTCGCGGACAAGCGGTGACTTCCCAGTTGCATAGGTTCGGGATCGTCGGGAGATGATGGGAGGAAGCAAGCGTTCGACCTTCCTTTCTTGGAGGCGCTGATCCACCTGAATACACACAGAGATGAGGTCCTCCAATCTGGTGGGTCTTTCTTGGGCCGCCTGCTGATCAGGGTCCAATTGGGTAAAGGGGCGAAATGGAGGAGCAGCCACAGGATGCCAGGGATAGGTCAGGACAGGGGAATCAGCTTTGGGACTGATTGTGTGGGTGTGCAGCTTAGGAGCGGTGTGTGCATCCCCTGCGCGCGTCTTGTGTGGAGGGAGCGGTGTTACGCCGATGCTCGCCACAAACCAGGACCGGACCGCGGGGCTGAGGTGGGGTTATATAATCACCGACCTTAGTCCACGCAGACTGATCCGGAGTGCGCAGTTCGTAGTCGTACATCGCAGGGTCAGGATTGGAGAAGGCAGCATCGTCGTTAATGAAGCAGGAGTTCGGCAACAGGAAATCAGGAGTACCCCGCTTCAGCTTAGGAGCGTGAGCGCGGGGGTGGCTTCTGCGCGAGGAGCGGCCTCGGCCCATGACGCCGATCTCAGCAGGAGGAGACAGCAGGCTGGCCGAAGTTCACCGCAGGGCAGCGTCGGGAAGAACCAACGCTTCAGCGCAGAAGTCCAAGGCAGGCCACTGCAAGAGGATCGCAGCAGGCCGCAGGAAAGGAAGGGTAGCCACTGCTAGGAGGGAATGCAGCAGTTACCAGTGCTGGCATCAACGCTTCAGCACAGGCGTCCAGGGTAGGCTACTGCAGGAGAATAGTAGCAGGCCGCAGGACAGGAAGGGTAGCCACTGCTAGGAGGGAATGCAGCAGTTACCAGTGCTGGCATCAACGCTTCAGCACAGGCGTCCAGGATAGGCCACTACAGGAGAATAGCGGCAGGCCACAGGACAGGAAGGGTAGCCACTGCTAGGAGGGAATGCAGCAGTTACCAGTGCTGGCATCAACGCTTCAGCACAGACGTCCGGGGTAGGCCACTGCAAGGAGATAGCAGCAGGCCAGTGCTGGCAACAACGCTTCAGCACAGACGTCCAGGACCAGGCCTCTGGATACTCAGGAACTTGGAAGGTAAGAACGCTAGGAGAGAGGCCTGGGGTGGTTTGTGGCAGAGACAGTAACATAGAGGTAGGAATAGTTATGCTCGGCGCTGGTTCAGAGCCAACGCCTAGAATATAAAGGGCGGAGATCCAATCACAGGAGGAGGGTGTGTGAGAATTCCTCCAATGAAAGAGCACAGGGCAGAAGCTGCAATGAGAGGCAGCACCTGTGCCATAGATTGCCAGAGGAAGCTTGCAACTGCACAGGTCTGCAAGGCTGCAGTCAAAGCCAGTAGTGGATTCCTTACAGTACCCCCCCCTTCAGGTGAGACCTCCGGACGAACAAGATCCATCACAGATTTGGGGGACATGGAATTGTTCCTAAACTTCCTTAGGCGAGAGGTGGCATTGAAAGCCCATAGTTTGTTGGGATTCCTTACAGTACCCCCACCACTGGGTGAGAAGCCTGGGTGAACAGGACCATTCATAGGTCTGGGAGACATTGAGTTGTTCCTGAAGTGTCTCCGGCGAGAATTAGGTCCACAATCCAGATGTACATTGGCGAGTGCCATGAAAGACAGCGGTGGTACTGCAGTTCTTGGTACATGGACAATGGGACCTGAGGGCTCCGGAATGGGAACATCGGAAGGACAGTAGCAAGGTGTCCGGTGCATAGTAATAGTCCAAGAGTACGGGACACAGGACACAGATTGTCGGACAAAAATGGCAGAGGGACCTTCAGAGAAGGCAATGTCTTTGGTGAAATCAGCACGGAGGAAGTTGCGAGAGTCTTTAGCTTCCAAGAAATTCCGGGTGGTGGTTAGCAAGGGAATGGGGTGGGAGGGTACACTACACACTATTGCAGCGGTACTTTTGATACCAAGCAGGGTTGCTATCCCAAGCAATTTGCGAGAGTCTGTAGCAGTGTGTATGCAACTCATGGTACTGGCAGTTGAAGAAGGATCCGCTTCCTTTGGTTTGTGATCTTTAGAGAGAATCAAATCCGAAATTGTGGCCTTGGCGAAGGACATAATAAGCATGTCTATACCCATAGTGGACCCATAGAGAACAGGAACGGACGCTTCAGGTAAAGCGACGAGGTCCAGTAAGGGTGTCTTCGTCTTAGGGAGAGGCCAATTGCCATACAGAACGGGCACTTTGGGCACCGCACAGAGACCTGCGAGTAAGGAGTCTGTTTGAAAGGTGAGAAAACAGATTTTATCCAAAAAACAAGGCATGCGGTTAAGCGGTGCATCAACCTTAGGGAAAAAAGTCTTGGGGTTAAAGCTGGGTGCCTCCAACACAGAGAAAGAAGACAGAGAACTAGAGCTTGGCTTCGGAGTGGAGGTCCCAGGTACCCAGGTCTCACATGATACTGTGGGAGAAGCAATGCAAATTGTTACTGTTTTAAACATAGGGTTTTTAACATCGGTAGCTCCAGGCACCTTTTTGAGAGGTAACCCTAGTTTTGGGACAGGACAGTCAATAGCAAGTACCCCAAGTATTGTGGAAGACACAGAGAAAAATAAGTCCATTTTAAAGACGGGATCTTCTGAAAAAAGGGAAAGTTCCAAATGCGATACTCCAAGTGAAAGAAATGGGGATGATCCCCTGGTGGTGCTACAAATATACCAGGCAGTCAATAAAGAAATATGCACTAAGTAAAAACCAAATAATGAATAAATGAACGGTATTAGTGTCTCAATTGGAATGCCGATGTTATGTGCGGGCCTGAATACCCCCACCTCACCTGTTTGGAGCCGTCGGAAGCGATGTCCCCACGCCGATGGAACACACCCCCCCGGGGAGGAGAAGATAGCTGGTGTACACCTCCTCGGCTGAACTTGTGGCAAACCCGGTGAAGAGACTAACAGGTGTAAAGCAGCCCTGCAGGCAGAGTCTCTGACCGTCTAACCGGGTGCCTGCTGGAAATCCCTTGGTGAACCGGTCCGTCGCTGCAGGGGGGTAAGTGGCGGCTAATGGTGGGGAGGACGACACACTCAAACCTCCAAGCTGGGTCCGTCGATGCTGTAATGTCCCGGAGCAGGTGAGGAAAGGGGTTATCGGCTGCACACTGGCTATGTCCAGGACACTGCGCAGCTCGTGAAGGAAATCCTCTTGGATGGAACAGCTGCTCCGTGTGTAAAGTGCCGGTGCGTGCTGCAATGCTAGGGAGAGATCAAAAAATGATAATGGAAGAGCAGAGCACTGCCAAAGGAAAATGAAAAGGGCCTGATGCAAAAAAAGAGTTTATTAATTAGGCATAATAGCCAAAAAAGGACAAACACACTAAATATAAAAAAACTCTGACGCGTTTCCCGCCGTGGAGGCGCTTTATCAAAGAGTTGCTCCCTGGGAGTCGGATTATATAATGGTCAGAGGCTAATGCACGCCCACAATGAGATCAAAGTTAAATGGTATAAGCTGAAGGGTATCAGTAATCAACTGAATCCTCCGCCCAACAAGATCTACCCCTAAAGGAGCGTCCAGAGCCTCTGAACATCACAGAAGTCCAATGGAGCTTTAACAATAAACAGCAATTTAACATGTTAACCAATCATGAATGGAAGACTAATATCCCAAAAAAAGGGCCAATAATATATAACACTTAAACAAGGAAAAAATATGTCTAAGAACAAAAAAACCTATATCCAAGTTTATACACTAGTATAACATATGTATAAGTAAAAAATTAATGATGTTAACCCTTAGTATTTAAATATAATCTAGTGTGAATGTGATATAATATGTGATGAAAGTAATTAAAGATGAGCCTTTATATAATCCGACTCCCAGGGAGCAATAGTACTCTTTGATAAAGCGCCTCCACGGCGGGAAACGCGTCAGAGTTTTTTTATATTTAGTGTGTTTGTCCTTTTTTGGCTATTATGCCTAATTAATAAACTCTTTTTTTGCATCAGGCCCTTTTCATTTTCCTTTGGCAGTGCTCTGCTCTTCCATTATCCAAATGCGATACCCCTGAGTTCGTGGTAGTAGACATACAGTCAGTAGTGGATACCCCGAATACTGTGGGCGAATCAGCGTGAAACAGTATTATTGCAGGAATGGGCATCCCAGACTTAAAGTCATTTTTAATCATCCCGGAGGCTGTGGCATGATCCGTGAGAGAAACTGGGGTAAACTCTCCAACAGACACAAGGGACATCTTGCTTGTTACAGAATTGGGTCCCTGAGAATCCCTAGTGAGGGCATCAGACTCCATGGGAGACTTAGTGACAGGGGTTTTGGAACTGATTAAAGGAATTGCAGGTATCACAGATTTAATAGGAGAAATACCTTGCAAAACAGAAATTTTAGTAAAGGTGATAGGCATCACAGATAGGACAGACAGAAGTAAGCTAGGCAAGGTTGCTTCTATAACAGAAGATTTGGCAGCGGCAAAGCTTAACTCAGCGGCTGCTGGAGAACTTTTAACTACAGTGAGAAGGGACTGCAGATTTACAAAGTCAGGGATAAAGGGAGTCTCAAACTTGAAAGCCTGATCCTTCAAAAAGAAGGGCCCTAACTTTAATGGTACTGAGGGAGCAACAGCAGATACGCTGATCTCAGTAGGGGTCACTTGGAAAGGAGCATAATATGTACTGTTCGCTTTAAACCCTAGGATTTGAGAAAAGGAGAACTCAGACAGTGCAAGTGGGGCAACCACGACTGTGCTGGCCTCTGAAGTGGGTATTTGGGAAAGAGTGTCTGGGACATCAGAAACGACAACAGATTCCACGAAAAGGGGTCTATGCTCAGAAGCAGGGGTCTCAGCTCTCTGAGTGGCAGACGGGGTGAGTGAAATACCTAGGAGTAGGGATTCTGCGAACAGGTTTAGAGAAACAAACGGCTCCAGAATACTTTTTACTGGAGCCAGTATTATTGCCGAAAGTTCAGGGGGCATAGCCCCGAGAATTTTAGCCGAGTCAGAGGACAAAAGGGGTTGATCCTCTGAGGCTAAGGAGGTGTCCCTGACTGACGAACTAAAGGGATCTACCAAGGAAGGTTCACAGGGCTGACCTGCAGGGGTTAACATAGGAAAAACCCCAAGGGTTAAATTACTCTGTACCTGAGAATCAGAGAAATAGAAGCTAGTCTCCGAGAGTGGGGTCATAGGGGGTTCTGCCTCTTGCCCTAGGGACCTATCATTAGACTGCGGAATACTAGGGTTAGCAGTAGGGACCTCACAGAGCAGACTAGCAGGGGTTAATACAGAAAAAACCTCGGAAACAGAGCTTAGAATTTTTGGGTTAGGAAAAGAGGGCAAACAGGATTCATTCTCTGGTGCTAGGGAAGACACACTGACCTGGGTACTGCAGGGATTTACAGTGGGGGACGCATAAGCCTGACTAGCAGGGGTTAAGACCGAAATAACCTCAGGGACAGAATTTAGGGAGGTTAACTCGGGATTAGGGAGCGTGGCAGCTTCTTCCTTAGTGGGCAGCGACAGAGAAATGGTTTGACCATTCTTAGGAGAGAGAGGTACCCCCACAGGTTTAGCAACAGAACTAACAGAAAAGGGTTTGTGAATAGTCTGCGCGTGGGCAGCAAGTAGAGGTTCACGCTCGCTAATGTTTTTGTCAAAATCCAGGAATAATTTAAGGGTGGTGTCTATGGCTTGTGCCGGTACCACAAAATCCGCAGGTTCAAGACCTGGAGTAGACATAAGAAGGAGTAGTTGGGAGTACTGGGCTTGTAACATCTTCTTCACCTCTCTACATTCCTGAGACCGTGTAAGTATTTCTTTACGAGTTAGTCTTTCTGCAGGGGTTAACCCTTCATACATACAGGCAAGATTAGGTGGAGGCAGTCTTTCAAACAGATACTGTTTTTCAAACAGGGACTGGTCCGCAGCCTGGGACATAGGTACAGTTAAACATTTACCATCCCCCACCACGGCGCGGTCCGGTTTTAATGGGCCGAGCATACTGTTACGCCGATGCTCGCCACAAACCGGGACCGGACCGCGGGGCTGAGGTGGGGTTATATAATCACCGACCTTAGTCCACGCAGACTGATCCGGAGTGCGCAGTTCGTAGTCGTACATCGCAGGGTCAGGATTGGAGAAGGCAGCATCGTCGTTAATGAAGCAGGAGTTCGGCAACAGGAAATCAGGAGTACCCCGCTTCAGCTTAGGAGCGTGAGCGCGGGGGTGGCTTCTGCGCGAGGAGCGGCCTCGGCCCATGACGCCGATCTCAGCAGGAGGAGACAGCAGGCTGGCCGAAGTTCACCGCAGGGCAGCGTCGGGAAGAACCAACGCTTCAGCGCAGAAGTCCAAGGCAGGCCACTGCAAGAGGATCGCAGCAGGCCGCAGGAAAGGATGGGTAGCCACTGCTAGGAGGGAATGCAGCAGTTACCAGTGCTGGCATCAACGCTTCAGCACAGGCGTCCAGGGTAGGCTACTGCAGGAGAATAGCAGCAGGCCGCAGGACAGGAAGGGTAGCCACTGCTAGGAGGGAATGCAGCAGTTACCAGTGCTGGCATCAACGCTTCAGCACAGGCGTCCAGGATAGGCCACTACAGGAGAATAGCGGCAGGCCACAGGACAGGAAGGGTAGCCACTGCTAGGAGGGAATGCAGCAGTTACCAGTGCTGGCATCAACGCTTCAGCACAGACGTCCGGGGTAGGCCACTGCAAGGAGATAGCAGCAGGCCAGTGCTGGCAACAACGCTTCAGCACAGACGTCCAGGACCAGGCCTCTGGATACTCAGGAACTTGGAAGGTAAGAACGCAGAGACAGTAACATAGAGGTAGGAATAGTTATGCTCTGCGCTGGTTCAGAGCCAACGCCTAGAATATAAAGGGCGGAGATCCAATCACAGGAGGAGGGTGTGTGAGAATTCCTCCAATGAAAGAGCACAGGGCAGAAGCTGCAATGAGAGGCAGCACCTGTGCCATAGATTGCCAGAGGAAGCTTGCAACTGCACAGGTCTGCAAGGCTGCAGTCAAAGCCAGTAGTGGATTCCTTACAAGCGGGTACGCATCACAGAAGGGGACGGAGCTAAGTCCCGCGCGGAGGCAGAAGATTCCTGGGCTGTGCACGTAGCACAGAATGCACGAGTCTGTCCTGCAGGGAGGAGGTCTGTGCTGTCGGAGGAGCATCAGCTGGGTGGCGAGCGGCTGTAGGTAAGAGAGGAGGCATCTTGGAGCGGGGCACTCCCAGATCCCTTACAGTACCCCCCCTTGAGGAGCGGCCTCAGGACGGCTCCAATATGGCTTCTGGGGATGCCTAGCATGAAAGAGTTTCAATAACCTGGGGGCGTGTATCTGGTGATGGGGTATCCAAGATCTCTCCTCAGGTCCAAAACCCCTCCAGTGGACCAAATACTGAACGGATCCCCTCGAGTTTCTTGAATCTTTAATGGATTGGACTTCGTCTTCTTTTTGGCCCTGTATCATCACAGGTCTGGCAATCATAGGTGTTTTATGGAAGCGCAGGTTCTGGAACACGGGTTTCAGGAGGGAGGTATGAAAGACTGATGGAATCTTCATAGATGGAGGAATTTGAAGACGATATGTGCAGGATTAATCCGTTCCGAGATGGTAAAAGGATCCAGGTATCTGGGGGCTAGTTTCAGGCTTGGAGCTTTCAGCCTAATGTTTTTCGATGAGAGCCATACCTTGTCCCCTGGCTTATAATCAGGCACCTCTAAGTGGTGAAGGTCCACTTGTACCTTTTGTCTGCGAATCGCCTCTGCCAGTGCCTTTTGGATCTTCCGCCAAGATTCCAGTAGGATTTTAATACGGTCGTCTGCTGCCGGGATCCCGGATGGGATTGAAGAAATCGGAAGTCGTACTGGATGGAAGCCATAATTTACAAAAAACGGAGATTCCTGTGTGGAACTGTTCTTTAAAGAGTTGTGGGCAAACTCTGCCCAAGGGAGGAGGTCAGCCAAATTATCCTGACTATCGGAGACAAAGCAGCGCAGGTATTGCTCCAGTGTTTGGTTTGTTCTCTCAGTCTGCCAGTTTGTTTGAGGGTGGTACCCTGAATAAAAGTGAAGGGTGATGTCCATCCTTTGGGTGAAGACTCGCCAGAACGTAGAGATAAACTGCGAGCCGCGGTCGGAAACAATATTGAGTGGAGCCCCGTGGAGGCAGAAAATCTCTTTGACGAAGACGTCTGCCAAGGTGGCAAAATTGGGTAACCCTTTGAGGGGAATAAAATGGGCCTGCTTTGAAAACCTATCCACGACCACCAGGATAGTGTTCATCCCTCTACAAGTGGGAAGTTCTCCAATAAAATCCATTGACAGGTAGCTCCATGGGCGTTCCGGAATGGGTAATGGCTGTAAAAGACCTGGCGGTTTGCTGTGAGTCGTCTTGACCTGGGCACAAGTTGGGCAGGATTTGACGAACTCTTCCATATCTCTCAGCATGCTGGGCCACCAGAAGGTTTGCTTGATGAGGTCCTCTTGCTACCAGGATGCCCGGCGGACTTGGATGAGTGACCCCACTCTAGTATTTCCTTTGGAAGCGTGGAGCAGCGTACAAACGACCCTCCGGCACCTTGAGATCTCTGGAAAGATTAGCCAGTGCTGCCAGAACCTTATCCAAGACATTGAAAGAGTTGGCCGAAATGACGTATTTGGAGGGTAGAATCGTCTCCAATTGGAGAGAAGGGGAATCTTATTTTTTGTGGTGAATTCCTGATCAATAAAATTGCCACCGGAACCAGAATCGATAAATGCAGAAGTAGAGATTTGGAATTTGTCTCCAGAGAGCAGAATGGGCAGCATGATTCGGTTTGGGAATTTTTCCTGGGGAGAAGGGGAAGGAGAGATGGTACCCAATGTGATCCCCTTATACCTCATTGGGTTCTGGCATTTTCCGGCCGGAGAGGGCAGTTTGCCAACAGATGTCTGTAAGGAATCGGGGAACTCGCCCCCTGCTGTGTGTTCCCTCCTGACCTGCCGCATCTCAGTTCCCGCTCTCCTTATAGAGCATTCTCGCACCCGCGGTTCCTCTACTCGTACCACGGAGCCCCCGGTCGCGTCGCGCATTCACGCACGGCGCGTACATGTGATGCCGTGCGCCGCCCTCTAGCTGCGAGTAAAGATTCTCTGATGTCTCTCTGTATGTCGTGCGTCGCCCTCTAGCTGCGAGTACGTCTCTCTTTGTGGCGTGCGCCACCCTCTGGCTGCGAGTCAAGATCCTCTGTGTCTTAAAGTATTCTGAAGCAAGCTACGCCATCTTGCTTTCTGGCAAATCATGTCCTCTTCCTCCTTACATGAAGTAAGCCTCTTTCTGACTTCCTCATTGCTAATAGCTGCCGCTGCCTTTAAATACTGTCAGTTGCTACCTGCCCTGGGTCCTGCGTAGTATTACCCTAGTACTCTATTCTTCGTGTGCCTGCCATCACATGCTGTTCCTGCCTGGACTTCCTCTGGGACAGTTACTCATCTCCTTTGGATTCCGGAAGACTGGGACAGTCACTCATTCTACTTCTGAGGTTAGTTTAACGTGCGGGTAGTGTAGGACCTGCTGATTAGGGTTTACCTTGACGTGGTAGCAGGCTTATAATTCTTTGGCCAAAGAATTAAACTAAGAACCCTTTCTTTATATTTAGTGTTGCTGCACCCTTCTGTTTCTGGACTCTATCCTCCCTTGCTCCTCACTAGTGGCAAAATCACACCCCCGCGTTGGTGCCTGAGAACGCACGCATCCCCGCTCTGCTGCCAGAGCATGCGCGCACTTGCAGCTGGGCTAGTCGTGTCACGGAGCTTGGCTTTGCTCCTCTGGACATGTTGCGCATTTTCCTGCGTGCGGTGCACTCACATGACTACGTGCACCGTTCCCCAGCTGCGCAGCAACTTACTCCTTTTTCATGTCTCCTGCGGCTTCCCCACCTCGCAACGGGTCCCTTCCCTTCTCTCGGCTTGTGTGTAGGAGCATAACCGTAACATTATGCTCGGCCAAAAAACAAATGGACCCCCAGAGTTTGCCCCGCCTTGTCTGCTGTTCCTGAACCCCTTCACCATTGGGAAATCTGAATTTCTCTGCTTTCTTCTCTCCAGAATTTTTTTTCCTCATACTCCAGGAGGGCGCCTTGAGTCACGGACCATGAGTGCCGTCCCCGGGAGTATCCAGGCCGTGCTGTTTCTAGTTCCTGTCCCTACAGCAGTCTGGACTCCGGCCTGACTGCCCTTGTAATCTTCCAGAACCCAGCTGTGCCTGCCGCCTTTGGTAAGAACTCTCCCTGGAATAAATCCCCCCTAGTCTAGTAAGGATCGTTCAGATTTTGATCCTAAAGGGGGGGGGGGGTACTGTAAGGAATCGGAGAACTCGCCCCCTGCGTCGTGTTCCCTCCTTACCTGGCACATCTCAGTTCCCGCTCTCTTTATAGAACATTCACGCACCCGCGGTTCCTCTACTCGTACCACGGAGCCCGGCCAGCCCCCGGTCATGTCGCGCATTCACGCGTGGCGCGTACATGTGACGGCGTGCGCCGCCCTCTAGTTGCGAGTCAAGATTCTCTGATGTCTCCCTGTATGGCGTGCGCCACCCTCTAGCTGAGAGTTAGTTTAACGTGCGGGTAGTGTAGGACCTGCTGATTAGGGTTTACCTTGACGTGGTAGCAGGCTTATAATTCTTTGGCCAAAGGATTAAACTAAGAACCCTTTCTTTATATTTAGTGTTGCTACACCCTTCTGTTTCTGGACTCTATCCTCCCTTGCTCCTCACTAGTGGCAAAATCACACCCCCGCGTTGGTGCCTGAGAGCGCACGCATCCCCGCTCTGCTGCCAGAGCATGCGCGCACTTGCAGCTGGGCTAGTCGTGTCACGGAGCTTGGCTCTGCTCCTCTGGACATGTTGCACATTTTCCTGCGTGCGGTGCACTCACATGACTATGTGCACCGTTCCCCAGCTGCGCAGCAACTTACTCCTTTTTCATGTCTCCTGCGGCTTCCCCACCTCGCAACGGGTCCCTTCCCTTCTCTCGGCTTGTGTGTAGGAGCATAACCGTAACATTATGCTCGGCCAAAAAACAAACGGACCCCCAGAGTTGGCCCCGCCTTGTCTGCTGTTCCTGAACCCCTTCACCATTGGGAAATCTGAATTTCTCTGCTTTCTTCTCTCCAGAATTTTTTTCCCTCATACTCCAGGAGGGCGCCTTGAGTCACGGACCATGAGTGCCGTCCCCGGGAGTATCCAGGCCGTGCTGTTTCTAGTTCCTGTCCCTACAGCAGTCTGGACTCCGGCCTGACTGCCATTGTAATCTTCCAGAACCCAGCTGTGCCTGCCGCCTTTGGTAAGAACTCTCCCTGGAATAAATCCCCCCTAGTCTAGTAAGGATCGCTCAGATTTTGATCCTAAAGGGAGGGGGGGTACTGTAAGGAATCGGAGAACTCGCCCCCTGCGTCGTGTTCCCTCCTTACCTGGCACATCTCAGTTCCCGCTCTCTTTATAGAACATTCACGCACCCGCGGTTCCTCTACTCGTACCACGGAGCCCGGCCAGCCCCCGGTCATGTCGCGCATTCACGCGTGGCACGTACATGTGACGGCGTGCGCCGCCCTCTAGTTGCGAGTCAAGATTCTCTGATGTCTCCCTGTATGGCGTGCGCCACCCTCTAGCTGAGAGTATGTCTCTCTGTGTGGCGTGCGCCACCCTCTAGCTGCGAGTCAAGTTCCTCTGTGTCTTCAAGTATTCTGAGGCAAGCGACGCCATCTTGCTTTCTGGCAAATCCTGCCCTCTTCCTCCTGACAGGAAGTAAGCCTCTTTCTGACTTCCTCATTGCTAATAGCTGCCGCTGCCTTTAAATACTGTCAGTTGCTACCTGCCCTGGGTCCTGCGTAGTATTACCTCAGTACTCTATTCTTCGTGTGCCTGCCATCACATGCTGTTCCTGCCTGGACTTCCTCTGGGACACTTACTCATCTCCTTTGGATTCCGGAAGACTGGGACAGTCACTCATTCTATTTCTGAGGTTAGTTTAACGTGCGGGTAGTGTAGGACCTGCTGATTAGGGTTTACCTTGACGTGGTAGCAGGCTTATAATTCTTTGGCCAAAGGATTAAACTAAGAACCCTTTCTTTATATTTAGTGTTGCTGCACCCTTCTGTTTCTGGACTCTATCCTCCCTTGCTCCTCACTAGTGTTAAACTCACACCCCCGCGTTGGTGCCTGAGAACGCACGCATCCCCGCTCTGCTGCCAGAGCATGCGCGCACTGGCAGCTGGGCTAGTCGTGTCACGGAGCTTGGCTCTGCTCCTCCGGACGTGTTGCACATTCTCCTGCGCGCGGCGCGCTCACGAGACTATGTGCACCGTTACTGTGCAACTTACTCCTTTTTCGTGTCTCCTGTGGCTTCCCCACCTCGCTATCGGGTCCCTTCCCTTCTCTCGGCTTGTTTGTAGGAGCACAAGCGTAACAATGTCCAGGATGACCACAGTAGTGGCATAAGCCGACGTCCCGCCAGCGCTGTCTCTCTGTCACGGACAAGCGGTGACTTCCCAGTTGCATAGGTTCGGGATCGTCGGGAGATGGAGGGACATGTGGAACCAGGCTGCGACTAGTGGATCTAGTAGGAACAGAGCGACGAAGCGAGCGTTCAACCTTCCTTTCTTGGAGGCGCTGATCCACCCGGATACACACAGAGATGAGGTCCTCACACTGGTTGATGAATCCTCTACATTTGTGGGGATCTCCTGCGTAGTGGTTTGGGGTAGGTAGCTGTGGCTTCAAGGATGGAGGAGAGTCCGGAGGAGGTTGAGCTGCTGCGCTCGCAGCAGCGGGAGAAGGTGGGTGCTGTGAAAGAACCAACTTGTAGATTTCAGAGGTAAGAGAAGAGACTAGCGTTTCCAACCGGTAGAGTCAGTCTAGGGGGCTTGGCTGTTCTGCCTCAGCGGGATCCATGTTCGTTGGGCTGAGCATAATGTCTGGCGGCGCTCACCACGAACTAGACCGGATCCCGGTACTGAGGTGGGGATATAGACACCACGCACCCACGGCAACAGGAGCAGGCCTGGTAGGCGGATGGTTTGAGATTGCCGGGTGCGGGTGGGAGAAGGTAATGGTATGGTACTTGCCAAATCCTTGGGCGAAACCGAGAGAGAGGTCGTAGTCCAAGAGCCAAGGTCGTGGGTAGGAGCCAGGGGGAAGGTAGTAGTCCGAGAGCCGTGATCGACGATTGGAGAGTAGCGGATGGTCAAGGGCAAGCCGGGGTCGAAATCCAAAGAGGGGTCCTAAAGCCAAGCCCGTGTCGGTACACGAGCGGAGATAACAAGGTTAAAGCACAAGGTGAGGCAGAGGAGACGACACATGGAGGGACCATGAAACTATGCTCAGCCAAGAGGCTGAAGAGTCCTGGGCTGTGCACGTAGCACAGAATGCACGAGTCTGCCCTGCAGGGAGGAGGTCCGTGCTGTCAGAGGAGCATCACCTGGGTGGCGAGCGGCTGTAGGTAAGGGAGGAGGCTTCCAGATCCCTTACAGTACCCCCCCTTGAGGTGCAGCCTCAGGACGGCTCCAATATGGCTTGTGGGAATGCCTAGTATGAAAGAGTTTCAATAACCTGGGGGCGTGTATCTGCTGATGGGGTAACCAAGATCTTTCCTCAGGTCCAAAACCCCTCCAGTGGATCAAGTACTGAACGGATCCCCTCGAGTTTCTTGAATCTCTAATGGATTAGACTTCGTATTCTTTTTGGCCCTGTTTTATCACGGGTTTGGGAATCGTATTTGTTTTATGGAAGCTCGGGTTCTGGGACATGGGTTTCTTGAGGGAGGTATGAAAGACTGATGGAATCTTTATAGATGGAGGAATTTGGAGATGATATGCAGCAGGATTAATCCGTTCCGAGATGTTAAAAGGATCCAGGTATCTGGGGGCTAGTTTCAGGCTTGGAGCTTTCAGCCTGATGTTTTTTGATGAGAGCCATACCTTGTCCCCTGGCTTATAATCAGGCACCTCTCAGCGGTGACGGTCCGCTTGTGCCTTTTGTCTATGAATTGCCTCTGCCAGTGCCTTTTGGATCTTCCTCCAAGATTCCAGTAGGATTTGAATACGGTCGTCTGCTGCCGGGATCTCGGATGGGATTGTAGAAATCGGAAGTCGTACTTAATGGAAGCCGTAATTTACAAAAAAACGGAGATTCCTGTGTGGAACTGTTTTTTAAAGAGTTGTGGGCAAACTCTGCCCAAGTGAGGAGGTCAGCCCAATTATCCTTACTATCGGAGACAAAGCAGCGCAGGTATTGCTCCAGTGTTTGGTTTGTTCTCTCGGTCTGCCCGTTTGTTTGAGGGTGGTACCCTGAAGAAAAGTGAAGGGTGATGTCCTTTGGGCGAAGGCTCGCCAGAACTTAGAGATAAACTGCGAGCCTCAGTCGGAAACAATGTTCAATGGGACCCCGTGGAGGCGGAAAATCTCTTTGACGAAGACATCTGCCAAGGTGGCAAAATTGGGTAACCGTATGATACTTACCATTCGCCTTGACAAAGCTGTCGCGAAACGCGCGCGTCGGCTCATTCCAGACACGTGCACGCGCAGATCAGTTACTGTCTCCGCATAAAACCAACAACGCGAGTTGATGCGGCAGTCTGCTCGTGCAGATATATATAGGATATAAGTGCCCCGATGGTCACAATCATCCTCGTTTATCAGTGTTTACAGGGACAGTGTTCCGATACGATTATGCCCTGAGAAACCTCACTTGTAGCAACACTGTAGCTGCCTTGCTGTGCTTGTAACTTTACACAGCAGCAAGGAGGTTTACCATTCAGTCTCTGCTATTATTTCACCCTCTGATACAAGTATATGGTACTAGTCTGTCTCCCACAAATAGTGTCTCCTGTATTGGAACCCCATCGTACCCCCCAGGATACTAGTCAAGCTACTTACCTATGACTAGGACTACGCAGGTTATATAGGTCATTACACCCCTGGATATCATTCCCAGTGGGTCACCTGGGGTCGTTCTGACGCTAATGTGGATATACAGACCTACACAGGGGAGCATAACTGTATGAATAAATTACAACTGATGTACATAGTATATTTGCTCCTTATGTATGTTAGCTGCTATAAGTCACATCTACTATCACCTATTAGGATTGAGATACCAACTTTGTGACTTGTAGACTCAGTACATAACCGGACACACCTGGAGTACTCACTCTCCACACAGGTCCACATCAGGAATTCTGTGTCAACATGATACCAGTCGTTTATTAAAACTTCTGGTACATGTATAAGCTTGATCCGGAGCCAACACAGCTATTTTATTCAGGATCTACCTACCTTCAGTACGTCGTTCTATCAACCATTTTTTAATATATATTGTTATTAATAAAGATTATGTTTTAAACCATTCACTTATCTTCAGAGCGTGAACCTGAGTGCTAAACTGGGTTCTCTCTCTCTCACCTATCTACTAACCCTATGAGGGGAATAAAATGGACCTGCTTGGAAAACCTATCCACGACCACCAGGATAGTGTTCATCCCTCTAGAAGTGGGAAGTTCTCCAATGCAATCAATTGATAGGTGGCTCCATGGGCGTTCCGGAATGGGTAATGGCTGTAAAAGATCTGGCAGTTTGCTGCAAGTCGTCTTGACCTGGGCACAAGTTGGGCAGGATTTGATGAACTCTTCCATGTCTCTCAGCATGCTGGGCCACCAAAAGGTTTGTTTGATGAGGTCGGAAGTCCTCTTGGTACCTGGATGACTGGCCTTATTGGATGAGTGACCCCACTCTAGTATCTTCATTTGGAAGCATGGAGCAGCATACAAACGACCCTCTGGCACCTTGAGATCTCTGGGAAGATTAACCTGTGCTGCCAGAACCTTATCCAAGACATTGAAAGAGTTGGCCGAAATGACGTATTTGGAGGGTAGAATCGTTTCAGAAACCACCTCGGATTTGTCTTCGACCATGAATTGCCGTGAGAGCGCATCCGCTTTTTGATTCTTCGACCCGGGGATGAAAGATATCAAATAATTGATCCTAGAAAAGAAAAGAGACCACCTCTCTATATACAACAGATTTTGATGGTCGGTAAGGATTGAAATGGGGTTTTCAGTAACCTTCCAAGACATGTCTCCATTCCTGTAGGGCGAGTTTGATGGCCAGGAGTTCTCTATTGCCGACATCATAATTTTGTTCTGCTGGAGAATTTTTTTTGAGAAAAACCCGCAGGGTTGGAGCTTATCCTGTAAGGATTGCCTTTGAGAAAGGATGGCGCCAGCACCGATATCTGAAGCGTCAACCTCTAGGGTAAAGGGAAGTCTGAGATCTGGGTGGCGTAGGATGGGGGCGGTGGAAAATGTCCTTTTAAGGGTCTCAAAGGCTAGAAGTGCTTTAGGTGGCCAGACTGTCGTGTTCGCTCCTTTCTTTGTCAGAAGTGTGATGGGAGCCACAGTAGAAGAAAAGTTCTTGATGAATTTCTGCTAATAGTTTGCGAATCCCAGGAATCGCTGGATGGCTTTCAAGGACGTGGGTTGTGGCCATTCTAATATGACCTTGAGTTTGGCCGGGTCCATAGAGAATCCTTTATCCAATATTATATAGTCACGGTGGGCACAACTTTGCCAACACTTTTATATTTCTGGGTACTCGATTGAACAGAACAAGGCGCAAAATAAATTGTGATTTATTTCCTTGATAGACAAACACACGACAACTTAAGAATACACTTAAAACAACACTTACTGGGATGGGGAAACAAAATAAATTGTCCTTTGCGAGAAAGCGCAAGAAATGCAGTCTCTGTTAAAAGTCCACTTTTGCTAGATCACAACTTGCCGATCTAATAACTTGGCTAAATCAAAGAATTTCGTAGAACTTCGTTAGAATTCGTTCGGGAGTCACCAGGGCTAACGAATTCCGTAAATCCCTAGTTGCGATGTTATTAACCCCTTCTCTTTTGGAACCGCTACCACAGTGCTTGAATGAAATCCTGTGTAAAGCGTAGTTACATCATGAATCAAATCTGGATCACACTGAGGATAGTCCGGGGGGCACAGTTATAGGCTGATCCAGGGTATCCTTAACATGTACACCCAATCCCCGCCATGTGATTTCTTAACCTACCAATCACCGTTTTGGCCGCAGTTGGCAAAACCGGGCAAAAAGGCTTTCCGGTTAGCAAGGCGCATGTGTAAGCTTGACACCTATGCAACTTTGCATACCTGAGATACACCCTCTTTTTGGCGTCCCTGAGTCTGGGGTTTGGCCCTACGGTGTCAATGGCCCAGAATCTGGTACTTTTCAGAATTCCGGACATGTTTATAGTTTGGTGCTCTGGGGCTTTTCATCCCTGACACTTCTGCTAGACTGAGGGTCGCCGGCTTAGCGGGACCCCTTTTAAGTCAAATACCCCCAGCAGTTTTTTGAGTGCCCACACAATGGCCAAGCACTCTTTCTCAATGGTGGCATAGGCCACCTCTCTGGGGAGTAATTTTCGGCTGAGGTACACCACAGGGTGCTCTCTACCGTCGTCCCCCACTTGGCTCAACACAGCCCCAATGCCATAGTCCGAGGCATCAGTCTGTATGAGGAAATGTTTGTATCGTCTGGGGCAGCGAGTATGGGGGCCCCAGCAAGCGCAGTTTTCAGTGCCTGGAAAGCAGTTTCACAGGCAGGAGTCCAGGTGATGAGCACAGGCAGTTGCTTCTTAGTCAAATCAGTCAGGGGTTTTGCCACGGCGCTGTACTGTGGGACAAACTTCCTATAGTACCCTGCGATGCCCAAAAATGCCATGACCTGTTTCTTGGTTTTTGGAACAGGCCACTGAACTATGACTTCTACCTTGGCTGGCTCTTGTTTGAGGTGCCCTCCACCCACCCTGTGCCCTAAGTACAAGACCTCTGCCATCCCTACCATACAATTAGTGGGTTTCAAGGTAAGCCCAGCCTCCCTGATCCTATCTAGCACCGCAGCTACATGTCCTAAATGGGAGTCCCAGGAATTACTAAAGACAGCAATGTCATCTAAGTAAGCCCTGGCATAGCTCTGCATCCCTTCCAGTAACCTATTGACCAGGCGTTGGAAGGTAGCCGGGGCATTCTTCATCCCAAATGGCATCACTAAAAACTCATAGAGGCCACTTGGAGTGATGAATGCTGACTTTTCCCTAGCTTCCAGGGTCAGGGGGATTTGCCAATAGCCTTTGCTCAAGTCCATAGTGGTCAGATACTTTGCCCCCACGAGTTCATCCAGTAACTCATCCATGCGGGGCATGGGGTAGGCCGTTCCAGCGTTGAGCAAGCGGTAGTCCACACAAAACCGGGTGGTCTTGTCCTTCTTAGGGACTAGAACTACCGGGCTTGCCCAAAGACTCTGGGACGGAGTAATTACCCCTAGGGTCAGCATCTCCTGTATCTCCCTTTCCATACTGGTATTGACCTCTGCTGACACTCTATAAGCGT
Organism: Ascaphus truei; assembly: GCF_040206685.1. Lineage (NCBI taxonomy): Eukaryota > Metazoa > Chordata > Amphibia > Anura > Ascaphidae > Ascaphus > Ascaphus truei. The sequence goes on along the minus strand of NW_027457096.1, from coordinate 116,161 downwards.
GCTTATGCAGAGGCTGCAGGTCCCCTGTGTGCACTGGGTGTTTTGTGAGATGTGTGGTCCCTGGCATGTCAGTGAAGAGGGCCCTATATTTAGCTAGCATGTCCCTGGCTTCTAGCTAGTGCCTAGCACTCAACTGTGCCCCTATCTCTACCTGCTCCACAGTGTTTCCCTGCCTAGCCTCCCCTAGGAGATCAGGCAGAGCATTGCTCGCCGGATCCTCCAGCAGTGGGCAACAAATGTCCATCACTGCTCCCATACTCGGTGCTCTGTACTCTTTCAACATGTTAATGTGATATGTCTTGTGTCTCTCAGGCTCTACCTGTACAACGTAGTTGTACTCATTCACCTTTCGTATAACCGGGTACGGTCCCGACCAGGCAGCCATCAACTTGTTCTCCCGAGTGGGTTTGAGAACAAGCACCTGCTGTCCTGGGATGAATTCCCTGCTTCGGGCATTCCGGTCATATTATTGCTTTTGCTTGGTCTGAGCGGCCCTGAGGTGGTCCTGGGCCACCCCCATGAGCATCTCTAACCGGTCTCGGAGATCTACTACATACTGGATCACTGAAGCATCAGTAGCAGTAGTCTCCCCTTCCCATCCCTCACGGAATAGGTCCAGAGGTCCACGTACCCTGCGGGCATATAGTAGCTCGAAGGGGGAGAAGCCTGTAGATTCCTGCGGTACCTCTCGGTAGGCAAACAGCAAGTGCTGTAAATGAATCTCCCAGTCTTTCCACTCCGCCTCTAATCTGTTTGTCTGGGGATGGTAAGGGGTAGTGCGCCGGTGCTGTACACCGCATGCATCCCAGAGACAATGTAACAGTCCACTCATGAACTGCGACCCCTGATCGGTTAGGACCTCACTAGGGAAACCTACCCTAGTAAAAATGTTCAGCAAAGCTGCTGCCACTGTCTTGGCATCTATGGTGTCAAGCGCTACCGCCTCAGCGTACCGGGTGGCAAAATCCACCACCGTGAGGATGTAGCGCTTCCCTGACCTGCTAGGAATCATAAGGGGTCCTACAAGATCCATCGCTACTTTCTGGAAGGGTTCCCCTATTATCGGTAGGGGTTTTAGTGGTGCCTTCACACGGTCGCCCGCCTTACCCACTCGCTGGCAGGCATCACAAGAGCGGCAGAAATTGCCCACATCTCGAGATGCCCCCGGCCAGTAGTAACGCTGTAATAACCGGGCTCGCGTTCTGTTGACCCCCTGATGTCCCGCTAACGGAATAGAGTGAGCTACCCGTAACAGTTGCTGCCGGTACCCCTGGGGCACTACTAGCTGTCGCTTACTGGTCAATCCCTCCTCTATCCCTGGGTTCCCTTCTTCTCTATATAGGAGTCCCTTATACCATAGGCAGTGCTCAGTGCCTTCCGCTGCCTGAGATTCGGACGCCCGCTGTCTCACGCTGGCCAGGGTAGGGTCTGTCTTCACTGCCTCCCTAAACTGGGCTCCTAAATCTGGCCACCCCCCAGTCATGTCATTGTCCGGAGAATGGGGAAGGGTGAGGGGGAACAGTAAGTCAGTCTGTGATTGCAACTGATCCTGACTTACCTCCCCGGGCTCCTCTGCGCCCTCCGCTAACATTGATCCCAAAGGCTGGGGGACTGGCGCCGCCGCCATTGCCGCTGTCTGGCTCCAGGTAACCGCCGCCACTGCAGCGGGTTTGGGCACTCGGTCGTAGGTGCAGGTCATCGGACCCAGATCGTTGCCAAGAAGAACTTCAGCATCCAAACCGGGTAAAACCCCCACCTCCCGCACACCCTGGCCCTCCCCCCAATCCAAAAAGAGCTGCTCCTGAAAGATGAGGTCCAGCAGGCGTTGGTAAGTCCGTGCCTCATAGCCCTCCACCCAACGTATCCCGTACAAAGCCATGCGGGTCACGTAGGTAACATAGGACTCCTGGGGCTGCCTCTCTTCCTGCCGGAATTTACCCCGGTAGGCTTCAGGGGTAAAACCGTACTGAAACAATAACAGAACTTTCAGGTGGTCATAGTCATCAGCATACTCATCTGGAAGCGCCATCATCGTCTGCTTAGCCAATCCGGACATTAAGGGGTCCAAGCGTGCAACCCTATGCTGGGGAAGCACTTTGTACAGCCGACACTGTGTCTCAAAGTTCTTTAGAAAACTGTCTATCTGATTAGTACCTTCCACGAACTTGGTGAGACTGTGCTGATCCAGTTTGAGTTCATCTGTGTTGGGTTGGACAGGGGGGCAATAAGCGGGTCTGTTCACTGGCATAGTGATAAACTGCAGCCACTCCTCCGGTGTCCCTCTGTCTCCCCATGCAGTAATCAGTGCCAACATTTCAGGGGTGAACGGACTGGTAGCCGCAGCAACCAGTACCCCTCCTGTTGCACTGCTCCCGGGAGGTGCACTCGTTCCCTCCCCGAGATTCCGCCGCCCCGGCACTGGGTTCCTTCCCTGATCTCCGGGTGGCTGTATAAAGGCAAGCTGAGCTGTATACTGAGGCTTTGCAAGCCGGGCTTCATAGTTACCGATTGCGTCAACCATGTCTGCGACCTCCTGGTTCTCATAGGGCAGTCCATATTCACGGCACTTGTCCTTCAGCTGAGCTCGGGTCCTCATGTTGGATGAGCCTTCCGCCTCGCTCATGGTTCGCGGTCGCAGCAGTGAGGGGGTGTTACAACTTGTGTTAACTGTTGCACTACTGTGTGTTCAATATCTTTAGTCCCAGGAACTCGCAATTCCCTTCTAGTTCCCACTACATTACAGGGTAATTACAGTACACTGTAATACAGGTTCAGTTCAATCCCGCCGCTGCCACCAGTTAATTATAGAGCTTGTCACGGTAGCTTATGACAAGATACTGTATAATGAACACCAAATATCTGTGTTGAACTGAACGAGGCTTAGATATAATAAAATATAATTTATTCCTTAAAGAAGGTGAAGACAGCAATATAGTACAATTAACAGGCAAGAAGATAACACTTACTTAGGGTTGGGGAATGGAGAAGTATCAGCTAGCAATTCTCCATCAATCCGGTGACATTCCAGGTGGAATCAGAAGCACAACTAAAAACTGTAGGGTTGACACAGTTTATATACCTGTGCAACCCTATTCTTAACATTGAATACAGACCATTGGTGAACAATTATCTGTATCCAATCCCTAACGTGGAGACACAGATTAACCCATGCCCCCCAGCTAATTAGCCCAGGTGTAATGGGACTCTGGGAAGCCCCATAATTAAATCAGGGGCTAGGACCAGTCTACCAAATTAAGTATCTGCATTGTTTGTAGGTGTAGACATGACACTTACAAACCACTCCAGTTTGATGATTCTCCGCCCTCAGGTAACAATTAGACTGGCAGAGTTTGTTGATTAATACTTAATCTCTAGACATTGGGTAAACAATCAGGGCAGTTAACTTTTTGATCACCGTGCTTAGGCTACTCAGCCGGCTGCCCTTCATGACCTATTAGCCTAGCAGATGGCGTCTGCAAAGGAATCTCTGCAGGATTTTATCCCTGCCTTGGGAAACAACATTAAAGGTGAAACATGGGAACAGGGGAACATACATTTTCAAGGTATAACAAGGTGCAAACCACATCCTTGGACCGCAGTCCAGTTAACCCCTTGTCTCTCTGGTGAGGTCAAGGGATGGCCATATGGGGTGCAACCCCTTTAATACCGGGCCACCCCCTTTCTCCCTCTACATGGCCCAATAGCGGGAGTGGGGCGGTGAAACCAAATTAAATAGAGCAAGAGCGGGACTATGACGAAGAGAGGCGAGGGCAGGGAAAATGGAAGCAGAAAGAGAGAGGAGACCCCTAGAACGCCGCGAGGGAGCGAGGCAAGGTCCACGGGGGGCTGAGGTCAGTAGGATGAGATACAGACTTGGACATAGCGTTAGGTAGAGTTAAATAGGGTTGACTAGGAAAAACAGGCAGCGTAATTCAGACAAGTTATAGGTGATAGGTTATAGGAGGAAGGGTACAGGGAGAGGTTAAGAAGCTAGATACTTAAGGTAAACGGAGAAGGTGGAGTTTTTTTTTTTTTTTTCAACTTGAAATTTTTATTTGGTTTTACAGAGCATACAATGTGACACAATCCATTGTTTAGTACCACATTACCCATATCAGTACTACCCCTATCCCAACATATTCTGGGATAGTGTACCAATATGTTTTTCATTTGACAAACAACATTTATTCACAAGACGTGACAGACCTGACCTACATGACCTGGACAATACAACAAAAGGTACAAACGAGAAGGGGAGGGAGGGGTAGGGCGGGACCGCTTTGAGCCCAGTGAATTAATGTTGCTTCTACAGCTGCATCGTTTTGGCTGAATCCTTCCTATAATTCATTGCTTAGCTCCCCTGTCAGCTGGTCTCAGAGTGGATCCTACCTGTCTCCTAATCAATTGGTCATGAGTCTTGCCAAGTCATCGGAGAACGCATTTATTGATATTAATGCAGGATTGCATCAGCCTCTACCCCTGGGATGTCTGTCTGGGCTAACCATGGTGCCCAGACTTTTAGGAAATTTAAGCCAGTGTCGTTGACCCAACTAGTCAACTGTTGAATCTGGCAAACATGCCAAATTATATTCCGAATTCTGGGGATAACTGGTATTTCATTCTGTTTCCATACTGCTGTGATCTCGCATCGGGTGGTGGTTGCGAAATGCGCAACCAGCTTGTGTGCGGCTTTCGGCAATCCCTGGATCCGCCTGCCTAGTAGGAACAGCCACGGATCCAGGGGGATCTTCAAATTGAGAATCCTCTGTAACCATTCCCTAATGTTTTCACAAATCGGGACCACCTTCGGACAGGACCACAGCATATGTTTTAAGTCCGCTGACTCCCCGCACTGCTTTGGGCAGAGCGGCGAGTACCCCTTAACAAATTTAGATAGCTTTAGTGGGGTGTGGTACCAACGCATAAGGACCTTATATGCGTTCTCCTTTAACGTGACACAAACTGAGCTTTTGGCTGCAGCTTGTAGGATATGATCCCAGTCTTCGTCTTTTAGTGTCTCCCCTAAGTCTGTCTCCCATTTCGTCATGTAGTTAAGTCAGGGTTCGTCAGTCCTCCCAGGACAGATCACTTCCATGTACACTGGCGACACACTTTATTCGAGCTCGGCTAGTCCCACGAATTCGGGTATACCCGGGTGTATTGAGGTTTGTGACTGTTTTCTGCCCGAGTGCATTGAGGTATTTTCCAAGCAGGGATTGAAGCATTTTATTCCCGCTGGCTGCAATACTGCACAGTATATATATATATACTGCATTACAATTCATGAATTTATGCCATCTGGTAGACACGCGAAGCATTGCAGCCTATTAAATCCTAATCATTATCATTTAACAGATCAGCCGCCCGTCAGCCAGGCATGAACCCAGGCTGGGAAGGCAAATACAACGGGGCTTGTCAGAGGTGAGGAGCGGCGCATTCCAGGTATCTGCCAGGTACATACTGGGTATTTGCTCGAATAAAGTGTGTCGGTGCAGTACATCCTAGAGGTCAGTCCCCTTGTGTCCGTTCCCCTAGAACACAGCTGCTCAAAATTTGTTCTAGGTGGCGGAATTGAAGATTTATTGTAAAAAGCTCTGATCTGGAGGTATCTAAATAGTTCAGTGATTGGCACCCCTTTTTCTGATTGGATTTGCCCAAATGTTTTAATAAATTTTCTCCCCTCCAGATCTTTTAGTCGTTTATAATCCAACTGTGCCCAGATTAGAAAATTATTACTGAGCATCCCCGGATTGAAATCCGGATTCTTTAGTAACGGGGTCATCAGGGATTGTTTGGTGGTGAGCTGATGTCTAAATTTGGTATTCCCCCACGGCCTGTAGCAGCATCTTTATTGTGTTTCCACACATTTTGGGTAGCCAGATTAAATCGTGCAGCTCAACTGGTGCACAGCAGTCTCTCTCCAGTGCCACCCACCTCCGCAAGGAAAGGTCTGAGTGCCACTGGACAATTTGGCTCAATTGGGCTGCCTTGTAATATGCCAACAAGCAAGATACCGCTAACCCCCCTTTCGTCGCTGGCCTTTTTAGGATGCCCTTCGCGATTCGCAGGCTTTTGTTATTCCAAATAAAATTCAGTATTCGAGACTGTAAGGATATGATGTCAGCATGAACTAAAGGTACCGGTAGGGTCTGGAACAGATAAAGCACCTTTGGGAGGAGGTTCATTTTAATACTGTGAATTCTCCCGAACCATGAAATGCCATATCCTGCCCATACTCTGAGATCCTCCCGTAGAGTCTTAAACAGTTTCGGGTAATTTGCTTTGTAGAGTGATTTATAATCTTTGGTAATGTATACCCCAAGATATTTGATAGAGTAGGCTTGCCATTTGAAATTAAAGTGTATTTCTATTAATTTTTCTACCGGACGTGGTAGGTTTATGTTGAGGGCGTCTGATTTGGTCTGATTGATTTTGAACCCGGAAATTTGATTGAATTTTCCCAGAATCTCAAAGATATTGGGCAGGGAGGTGAGGGGTTTACAATGTCAGGATCATGTCATCTGCATACAATGTCACCTTGTGGGCTTGGTCCTTTACCTCTATCCCTGAGATATCGGGGCTTAAGCGAATATGGGCCACCAGAGGTTCGACACACAGGGCGAATAACAGCGGGGACAGGGGACACACCTGTCTTGTCCCGCTACAGATATTGAATTGTTCCGAGGGGAAGCCCTGGTGTCGAACCCTTGCTGTAGGGCCGTTATATAATGCCAGGATGGCTTCAAGTATCCATCCTTCAAAGCCAAATGCTCTCAATGCCTCCCTCAGGTATGGCCAGTCTATCCTATCGAAGGCCTTCTCCGCGTCCAGACTTAATACCTGTAACGCCTGTATGCCCGCAGATCTGACCAGTCCCCAATACTGAGGTGGGAAGGTGTTACGCCGGTGCTGCCCGCAGACCAGACCCGTCCCCTGAGCTGAAGGGGAAGTGGTAATACACGCACCCGCAGCAAAGGGAGCGTCTCCGGAGTGTGGTATGAAGCGTTGCCAGGCCAGGTGTAGTAAGGTAGACAAGGGGTTACCAGAGTGTGCATTATCCAAGGAGTGCCGAGATCGAGAGCCAGAGGGGGTAGTCGTACAAGCCGCGTCAGAACCTGTGAAAACACTGAGAGTATCCAGAAGTACTTCCATACAGAGACTATGTCGAGCAAAGACTGAGAGCAGAGAGGAGCTAGATAAAGCAGGAAGGTCCAATTAGGAACGGAGGCGGGACAGGAAGAGCTACAGGGAGACACTGCAGATTGGTGCAGGCATAACAGGCCAGGTGAGTCTTGTTGGTAACCTGAGTATGCCCGTGCAGTGTGCGGGGGCGGAGCCTGAGGTCCGGGGGACGGGAATAAGAGTGTGCAGACTGAGCGTGCTCCATAACTCGTGTATGCATGTGAACCGAGCCAGTGGATGGTGCAGGTGTGCGTGCAGGAGGGCGTGGGTACGCCCGGCGCTGAGCAGAGGAATCGCCGAGGGGAGGCAGGATTGTTTTGTGTGTCCAGGGGCTCCCTGCGGGGAGGGAGTGCTCTGTGTGGGGAGCGAGGAGAACGCCGATTCCTGACAGAAGGGTATTATCACGCGCCCACAACAGTGAGGGCGTGCCCGGAGTGTGGTATGGCGTTGCCGGGCCTGTAGAAAGATGGTTAATAATACTTGCAATGCCGTTGGGGTTAAGAGTAAGAGTAGTGGTGTCCGTGTGCCAGAGTCCTGGGATATAGAGATCAGGATCGTAATGTTCATAAGCCAGAGTCCAGGGATCACAGAAGTCAGCAGAGTCGTATTCGGGACTCTAGCCCCGCCCCAGTCGCTTTCCTATTGGATAATAGAACTGATGGCTGAGCCAATGAGGCAAGATCGTGGGATATTTAGACTTTACCCGAATCCACTTGATATCAGTCCCTGATGAAGAAACTTTATGTTTCGAAACGAGTAGGACATGTTTGTACTAGTGCTCTAGCTTTTTATTAGCACCCTACTGCGCAATTTGATCGTGGTCGAACGTCGCCGAATTCCTGTGGTGACGTCACGAACCAGGAAGCACTCCACACGGAGGAGAGTGCAAACGCCCAGCAGATGACCAGATTTGCTTTGCTGAAGCACTACAGGAACAAGCAGCTCCCGGCCCAATCGTGCACAGGGGAGCAAGGACCAGCAGAGGTTGTGCACCTACTCCAAAAGGACCCTGCACCATCGAGGATAGCAGTTTAGCCCCTGCAAGGACACCTAATCCGGTCTCCGGAGGCGTTGGGTAACATATCCCGAAACTGCTTGATTTTATTGCAATTGATGTACGCACATTACTCACCCTTTTATTGTTTATGTGAATAATATTTGTAATGCACTATGAGCGTTGTGCGCTGTGTCTTTTTTGTATCCAAGGGCAGTAGCGAGCAGGGTAATCCAGTACAAGCAGAAGTCAAGCCAGGGAAGTCCAGGGGTACGCAGGAGCAGGAACAGAAGCTTGAAAACACAGGAGAGCCAAGCATAGGACTGCACACACAGAGGTTACACAGAACTATGCAAAGCAATGATAGAAAGGACAGACAGGGGAATAAAGGAGGGAACACCAATGCGAGAGAGAGGAGGAGCAGAAGGTGAAGTGGGAGACAGCAGGGATAGGTGAGGAGGAGAAGAGGAGGAGACAGGTGAGCCAGTGAGGGAGATAGCCTGAAGAGTATGAGAGGAGGAGCCAAGGATCTGAGAGAGCCTACAAGAGGAGCGTCTGCACGCGCCCTCTGTAAGGTGAGAGTGCGCGCGCACAGGCTGCGTCATGAGGTGCGTGGAGCGCCGCGGGGAGATCTGCCGAGGGTGGACGAAGGACAGGAGGGGAGACCGCAGGAGGTAAGGAGGCAGGAACGGGAGCTGAGGGGGGCCGTGAGCGGGAAGCACCGCAACGCGGAACGGGAGAGCGAGAAGGTGCGCGTGTCTTGCGGGGAGCGCGCGCAGGCGCCGAGAGAGCGTCAGAGGCTGCCGCAGAGGGGCAAACGGGCAAGGAAGGGACAGGAGAGGCAGGCATGAGCGGAACGTCAGGGACACATAGAGGGGAAGGAATCTCCTGAACCGTCACAATACCATTGACGGGATGTTACGTTTCTTAGCCAGATCGATCAAATCTATTATCCATCTGGTATTGTTTGCCGCTTGCCTGCCTCTGATAAACCCCACCTGATCCGGGTGTATTAATCTGGGAAGGACGATACCCACCCCGTTGGCTAATAGTTTAGAGAAGATTTTTACATCAGAATTGATCAGGGAGATGGGCCGGTAGCTCTTACATTCTGCCGGGTCTTTGCCAGTCTTATGGATCAGTGAGATGGAGGCTTGGAGCATTTGAGCTGGGAAGGAGGCCCCTGCGAGAATTTCATTAAATAATTTCAATAGTTGTGGGGCTAGAGTTTTCAGCTATTTTTTATAATATAAATTTGAGAAGCCATCTGGACCTGGTGCCTTGGCCGGCTTAAGTGATTTTATTACCTCGGCTAGTTCCTCTAGGGTAAAGTCCCCCTGTAGCGCTTTTCTCTCTCCTCTGCTCAATTTGGATAATTGTGCCTCTTTTAGAAAATCTTTTAGTCTCTCTCCTGTTTGTTATGTGTGGCTGACCTTATCTCCATCGTAGTGAGCTTCGTAGTACCGTTTAAATTCCTCCACAATCAATCTAGGATTGGAGGTAAGGTCCCCCCCCCCTGAGTTCGAATTGATGAGATACAGTAATTTGGAAGCCTGTTGCGTAGCTTGTTGGCAAGTAATGTATCTGGCTTGTTGGCTTTTTCATAAAACTTACCCTTAGACCAGGTCAACTCCCTTTCGGCATGGGAGGTCAGCAACAGATTAAGTTTGATTTTAGTGTCCGAGATCTCCTTCAGGATATTGTCCTGTTTATTGACTATATGAAGCACTGAGAGGTGTGCTAGCCTCTCTCGCAGCTCCTTTATCCGAGTCTCCTTTTCTCTCTTTTTTTTGGCGGCCAATTCATCAGAATCCCTCTCATGGTCGCCTTATGGGCTTCCCAGAGTGTCGAGTGTGAAGAAACACTCCCCTCGTTGATCTCAAAATATTCCTTGATTTTATCCCCTATTTCCCTCTCGGATATCGGGTTTTTAAGTAGGAGCTCGTTCAGTTTCCAGTTCCCTCCGGGTCTGTCCAATGAACTTAGTGGGCACCGCAGCTCTATAGGCGCGTGGTCTGACCAAGAAATGTCATGAATCCCTGTACGGGAAACCACCGGAACCACCCTGTTTCATATCAGGAAGTAATCTATCCTGCTGTATCTATTGTGGGGATGAGAGAAGAAGGTATATTCTCTCTTTATAGGGTCTGTTCCCTCCAGATGTCAATTAGCTGGCACTCCCTCATCCCCTGGGTTATTGTTAGTATGTCCGGTTTCTGTGATTGGTTAGCCCCCGTACATCTGTCCAAGTCAGGGTCCAACGTTCTATTGAAGTCCCCCACTAACAGAATACTGCCTTGTGCTTTGTTGTGTAGTGTATTGAAGAATTGCGTGAAGAACTCTGGGGCTTGCTCGCTGGGAGCGTACACTGAGGCTAACGTTAACAGTTGACCCTGTAGTGTCCCTGTTATTATGATGTATCTACCGTCAGCGTCTAAATAAGTCTTAGCTACTTGTAAGGATAACCAATTATGTATTAGGATGGCCACCCCTCTTTTTTTAACAGGCGCCGAGGCCAGATAATATGTCCTGTAATGTTTGTCTAAATATTTGGTGTGATTATTCTGTGAAAAGTGGGTTTCTTGTAGGAAGACGATATCAGCCCTTTTGCGGATGTAATCCCTAAATGCAATTTTTCTTTTAATGGGATTATTGAAGCCTTTTAAATTATGGGAGATTAGGGTTATTTCCTTACTCATCTATGTTATAGTTATGACCTGCTCCCGTGGTGTACCTTGACTTTGCACCTGTGATTTCCCATCTGTGAGGTAACTCCTTCATTCTTCTCCCCTTTCGGGCATCTTTGGCCTGGATAGGATGGGGGCTGGGGAAATACAAGAGGGAAAGTGGGGAGGGACAAACAGATTACCACAAAGTAAACACACAAATAATGTCCTTGGGTCCCTGGCCCAGCCAACTGGAGTCCGATTTCATCGCCTTTGGGCGCAGGAGGGCCAAGGTGGGGTACCGTCCTCCCCGTTCTGCACCCCTCCTCCCCCCCCCACCAAAGGACTTCACCAGAGCACTGGATAAGAAATTCACCAGGCTCAGGCCATTGGCCCATATGGACCAGGGAGCAGGTCCCTGCTTCGATACCCCTGCCCCGCTTCCAGTACTTTATGTACAAAAAACCTTTGCTAACTGTAGCGCTAACTATATCTACTACCCCAACACTTTATGTAACATCGCCACTAACTTTGGCTATTGCAACTATTCCCCTCTCTCTCCCCTAAGACTATTAGATCTACCGTGCTGCTTGTAAGTCTACCGTATTAAGCTGTACTATCTCGCCCTTCTGCATAATTCCCTCTTCCACCTGTTTTTCCTGCCTTTCTTTCTTTCTTGAGGCGACCTGCTTCGTCCAGATTGCTACTCCCCCCTCTTCCTTCCTTCTACCCATTCCGCTCCCTCTGTTTTTTATACCTATATGTCTGTGACACTTGTCCACTTACTCATTGCCTTTCCTCTGCATCTTTCTCTCTCATCACGTGCTGCTGCTGTCCTTCTACTCCCTCTATCACTTGCTATACCTGTCTTCTCATAACTTCCTTGCTCTTTTCCTATCTGACCCTTCCGTTCCCACCCTCCACCCCCTCTGCCTACCCGCCACTCCTACTCCCTCCAAGCCTCTCCCTTGACCCGCCTTCCTTCCTTGCCCGCCTCTACTTGCCCCCCTTGACTCCCTCTATATATCCAATCAACTTCCCCTGTCCCTCTCATGTCTCACCTACCATAACTTACCCTCGTCCAACTCTGCTACATTCCCCTGCCATTCTATCAACCTACCACGTACTTTTCCACTAACCTGCTTATATCCCTACTCTACTCCTTTCCCTCTTCTGTTTACAAACTAGCCCCCAGCCTGTCGTCAGTTCCGTAACGACCTCTGTTCTGTTGTTAACCACCTCCCCCCCCTGTCCACTCGTTGCCCCTCTCATTAGCTCCTCCGCGATTGCGGTATCGTGAACGTGCGGGGCTGCCACGTCTGCCGCTGCCTCCGCCACTCGTCCGCTGCCTATCAGCTACTTCCCGTGACGACACTGCCACTGATCTGCCCGCATCTGTGGCCGCTCGGTGCTGTTTCCGCCTCCTCCAAGATGGCCGCTCGTGCTCCGCCTCTTGACGTCACAGGATGTCCGGTCTCCGCCATTTTGGATCCCATTTCGCACCATGCTGGAGGTAAGCATGCGCTCTCCTCCCCAGCCACTTGGATATCCGGGGTCTGCGTTCCAGCATGACACTCCAACCGCCTCGTGGCTGCCGCCATCTTCAGGTCCAGAAGTAGGGACATCAGGTAGGTAAACTTCTCCATTACAGATTCTGATGGGGAAACTGTCCGCCCTCTACTCGCAGCAATGCCTATAATATCCAACGCTGGTTAGCTGCTTCTGGCCTCTTTGTGCCATCAACCACCGTGTGCTATCATGCACACGGAAAGACCAAACAACGCACGAGGACAACAACGGTAACTAACTCGTAAGTATATTTATATTACTATATAATATAGTATATCTATTATTGTTTATATTGCTGCATATAAATATAACTATATAGTATAGATCTATCAAACATTATGGTTATTTCTGTTTATTTATATTACTATATAAGATAGTATATCTATCTATTATTGTTTATATTGCTGCATCTATAATTGTTTACTGTAAATGATGTGCTGTACTTGTAGCCTACTGCACTGTAACTTACCGGATTGTTGTTTTTTTGTACATTGTAGGGAGACAACACATCTGGTCGACAAAATAAGTGAAGAGAATGATGAGGAGAGTGCATTAAGGGTCAAATACACTCTGCAGCAAAATCACAATCTCACTGTATCCGAGACCAGCATAAAGAAGATGAGACGCAGAATTGGATGGAAATATGGACGTGTGAGGTTAGTACTGGACAGAACAGGAGATTAAAGTGTTGTTTAAGAAACTGTACTGTACCTATAAAATTATTCCTTGTCATTACAGAGCGTACCCTATGATAAGGGACGTTAACAAGATCAAGAGAATGGTCCAGGCCAAGGCATGGATCGACAGTGGAGAAACTTTCCAGCATTGCATCTTCACTGACGAGTCTACTGAATCGCTGGAGAGATTTGCAACCTTTGCATTCCACAAAAAATGTTGCATATCTATGAAGCCGCGTCCAAAACACCCAGTGAAGATGCATGTGTGGGGTGCCATCTCTAGGCGTAGACCAGGAGGCATTGTCATCTTTGAAGGTAAAATAAGTCACACGCTTTTGCCTTATGCACTGTACTAGTGTGGAGTTTTTTGAGCACTTTTCTTTTCTTGTTATAGGAATCATGAATAAAGCTTTTTTCCAAGAGCAAATTGTGCCTGAGATTGTGGAATACATCACACGTGAGTTCCCAGATGGTCACCGTTTCTTCAAGGACAACGATCCGAAGCACACCGCATCAACAGCGCATATTCTTGAGCGCGGTATCAACTGGGTGAAGACGCCAGCGGAGTAAGTGCGGTAACCGTGTCTCATTTTTTCCCACTGTTTTTACTGTGTACTGTATCTCTTTAACTAATTGTCCTTTTTTTCCCCCTCCAATGACAGATCGCCAGACTTCAATGCTATCGAAATGGTCTGGCATCAGCTGAAGGATCATATCCGAAAAGTCGTGAAACCCTCCAAAAAGGATGAGTTGGCGCAAGGCATAATGAGTTTTTGGAACGATGTACTCACCGTGGAACGATGCAATAAATATATTGACCATATTGCGACTGTGTTGCCCATTGTGATCGAACGTAATGGGCAAGCATCAGGAAGGTAGTATGGTATAGTACTGTACTGTAGTATGGTAAGTACAAACACACCAAGTACAGTACTGTATGATACAGGTAAGTATGGCACAGATTTTTTCTTTCATGAGAGAGCAGCACTAGCCATCTGGTTACAAAGTATTTAACAGTAGTTACAGTATACAGTAGTTCCAGTATAGACTAGTTTGACAGTACTAACTGCATACTGTAGTCCAATATGGAGTAGCTATACAGTACACAATGCCATAATATGCACCTAACTGCACCAATTTTTTATTTTCTTGTCTTTTCAGAGAAAAAAAGGATGGAAAGGGGGAGGGGCGTATCATGTGTACATTGTGTGAACTGTGTGTACTGTAAAGTGTATCTAAAGTGCAGTCATGATTTACAGAAAACCTCCCCTTTCTCAATGAACTACACAGAATGAGGAAGAAGATAAAGACGGAAAATGTTATATTATTATAAATATATTATATATATTATATATTATTAATTAATATTATTGTCAATGTGCATTATTCATGATTATCCACCGGCCCTCAATTTTCAACTGACAAAAGAAAACTGAATAAAGACTGCATTTTCTACATTCATGATAATCATAATCATTGACCCCCCCCCCCCCTCTACACCAAAGAAAAAGAAAGAATGACAAAAATTGGTAACTTACTGCATCAAAAACATGAATCAGATTATGGTTTTTTTAACTCTCAATTTCACAGTGCTATGCAAATCAGATTTACATATCAAATTCGAGAAGGGATTATCACAAGCATTACCGTAAACAAAGCCTCAAAGGGTTGGGGGGGTGGATGGGTGAGTCATGCCATGTAATCATCAGCTAGCTCCCTTCCCAAAGAGGATTACACGCAGGCGCAGAGAGGTGACTTGAAGCCAACAATAGGAAAATTAATGAATGGTTTTGTAGAGGTGTCGATAAGAGGTTCAAATCCTTGACGAGCCTTGTATGTGTGTGCATGGGGGAGGGGGGTAAAGCTGCATGAAGGATTAGCTGTACTGTCGTTCAAAGACATGACATATTTGCAACAGGCAGGTCATCATAATAATTTGATCCCCACACCCCCAAATACATAAAAATCACACAAATCAATCATGTGCAGTCAAACGCAGTGTCACAGTCAAAAGCTACAGCACATATTGAATATCGTAATGTCAAGATGGTTGAGGCAGGAAAATGTTCATTCATGCTGAGAAAATAATAATAAAAAATGACGAGAAAAATTTTTTTTGGGTTACTCTTGAACTTTGCAAGCAATTCACGCATGCGCAATAAGAATCAACTACAGCTCCCTTCCCAAAGAGGATTGCACACAGGCGCAGAGAGGTGACTCAAAGCCAACAATAGGAAAATTAAAATATTTTTTTTTTTGGTCACTCTTGAACTTTTTTTCCCCCAATGAGCATTAATAATCAACACAGAAGAATACAGTAAATCAAAACTGAACGTTATACACGCAGGAATGTGATGACAGGAATGTGATTGAAACCAGAAAGCCATCCGTTCAAAGGAATGGCGTGGGAGAGGTGTACTGTAGATAAGAAGTTGAAATACTACAGTGCAGTACATTATCCTGTGTGTGTGTGTGGGGGCGAGCGAGGGAAGAGCGCTATATACGCCAAAATGTGATACTATTACAGTACACGCCTATGCGTTTCAACAATGTTCAAATGAGACATACATGTATGTATACAGTAAATATGCAAATTTACAATTACTGCGCGCGCACACACAGACTGTGTACTGACGTAGGTTGAACTGCTACAGTATTAGACTTTGAAGACAACAGCTCACGAACGCCCACATGAGTTTTTAGACGGTATTGCAGTATTGCAGACAGCGCTAAAAATATGCTAATATTACGAGCGCTAAAATACCGGAACATATTCCGAAAAATATATATATATACTGCATCTGCCCGCGGTTATCAGAGTTGCGCCGCTACGGCCGCATTAGGATAAAGGCGGCCACAGCTGTATATAGGAGGAGCCTCCAATAGCCAGCCAGGGCGGAACCAGCAAGAGCCGATAGGGCACACCTGTGTGCACCAGCAGCCTATGATGCAGCCTAATCGGGGATGAGGGAGGAACTGCTCGCACGCCGTCCCGGAGGCCAGGGGGCGGGGCTTGGAGAGAGCGTCACTCCCATGCCGAATCTTGGGAAAAGAGGGGACGGGACCAATCGTGCTCCGACTCGCGTTACGGAGGTCAGGGAGCAGAGCATCAGAGCCTAGAACGTGCGTCATTCCCACGGCGGTTCTGACTTTCCCCATAGCGGGGGCGGGGCTTGACTCCCACGTCAGCAGGAAGGCTGGCCGAATGCACCCGTCGTGCGACAGAGATGGGGGGGCGGGATCCGAATCCGTGGTGGGGGATAAGGACGCGCAGGGTCCGCGCACGCGTACTGGGACCATGAAACCGCGCATCCTGGTTATCCATCACGGAAGGCTTGTTTGAGTGAGGAGACGGTCTGCGACCGCCAGAATGGCGATTCCTCACAGTACCCGCCCCCCCCCCCCCGGTATGAAAGAGAGGCGTGAAAAAAAGAAGGAATCTTCATGGAAGGCGGGAGAGCGAGACGATATGCCACCTGGTTGATCCTTTCGGAAATCGCAAAGGGTCCAAGAAATCTAGGTGCAAACTTCATAGAGGGTACTTTCAGCCTGATGTTCCTGGATGACAACCAGACCTTGTCGCCAGGTTTAAGGTCAAGAGCAGGCCTGCGATGGCGATCTGCCTGATTCTTTTGCCTATTGACAGCTTGTTAACCTGAATCTTTCTCCACAGGTCCTGTAAGGTTTTAATCCTGTCATCCGCCGCTGAGACCCCTGAGAAAGGTAAAACAAGAGGAAGAGTGGAAGGGTTTAAACAGTAATTTTCGAAGAACGGTGACTCCAGGGTCGAGCTGCTTCGTGCGTTATTATGGGCGAATTCTGCCCATGATAAGAGTTCCGCCCAGTCATCTTGGGAATCCGACGTAAAGCAACGTAGATACTGTTCCAGGGACTGGTTGGTCCTACTGTATCTGTTTGACCATTGGTCCTATCTGTTTGACCATTGGTACCCCTTACGTTCTGCTAACCTTCCCAGTGCCACACAAAGTGTTGATGCCCTTGTCCTTGCATTTAAAGGGTTTCGTTAGGTGCATACCCAGCATCATCCTCTTATTCCTGTCCACTTCAGAAGATGACAATAAAAGTTAGCAGGTAGGTTATTACTTTCGTGTTACCCCGATGAGAAATGAAGGACGATTCCTAGCTGAAGGCAAAACGAGCCCCAGAAACGAGAAATGAATTGCGATCCTCTATCTGAAACTATTTCCAAGGGTACTCCATGTAGCCGAAAAATCTCCCTGATAAAGATGTCAGCTAATCTGGGAGAGTTGGGCAGGCCCTTGAGTGGTATGAAATGGGCCTGCTTCGAAAAACGGTCTACTACTACAAGAATCGTGTCCATACCCCTGGAACAAGGCAAGTCCACAATGAAATCCATAGGCAGATGTGTCCATGGCCGATCCGGAACAGGTAGAGGTTGAAGGAGGCCTGCAGGAGTATCCTGGGAGTTTTAGTCCTGGCAAACGTAGGGCACACAGCTACAAAAATTTTTATGTCCTTTTGCATTCCTGGCCACCAAAAGGTGCGAGAGATGAGGTCCAAGGTCCTTTTGGTGCCGGGATGGCCTGCAAATCTGGACGAATTACTCCATTCGAGGACCTTTTTATGGTGTAGGGGTGAAATGAAGAGATGGTCTTGTGGAGGCTAGATGCGAGGAGGGATGTGGCTTTGTTGGCAGACGATGTCCTTGAGTGCCGCAAATGATGTGGCCGAGAGAATATATTTGGGCAGTAAAATGGGTTTTTGCTGATCCTCAGTCTTGTTGTCCAGGGAGAATTGTCGAGAAAGAGCGTCAGCATTGATATTCTTGGATCCGGGAAAGTAGGAAATTATGAAATTAAACCTAGACAAAAACAATGGCCATCTGGCTTGACGGGCTTCCAGGCGGCGTGCACCTTTAATATAAAGCAAGTTCTTATGATCCATGAGGATGGTTATCGGATCGTCAGTGCCCTCAAGCAGGTGTCTCCATTCTTCGAGAGCAAGCTTCATGGCCAGCACTTCCCGGTTCCTGACATCGTAGTTGCATTGGGCCGGAGAATTTTTTTTTTTAAATGAGCAAACATGCAACCTGGACCGGGAATTCTTCCTTTGGGACAGAATGGCCCACATCTGAGGCATCGACCTCAAGGGTAAAAGGAAGTTTGGGATCAGGATGAATGAGAAATGGGACGGATACAAAGTCTCTTTTGAGATGGGTGAAAGACTGAAGGGCGTCAGCGGACCAAGAAGCAGTGTCTGCTCCCTTCTTGGTTAATTCCGTAAGCGGAGCCACTAGAGAAGAAAAAAATTGGATAAACCTACGGTAATAGTTTGAGAATCCAAGGAAGCATTGTACTGCCTTCAGGGTGGTAGGTTGTGGCCAATCTAGGACGGGTTTGACCTTGGCAGGTCCATGTTGAGGCCGAAATCATGTAGCCTAGAAATGTGGTGGATGTTTGATGAAAATGACATTTCTCCAGTTTAGCAAAAAGTTTGTTCTGGCATCAGCGAAGGAGCACCTGTTTCACATGGGATATGTGTTCCTGTCTGGATTTGGAGAAAATTAAAATGTCATCAAAATAAACGATTACAAAAGAGTTGAGGAGATCACTGAAAATTTCATTTACGAAATCCTGAAACACGGCTGGGGCATTGCACAGACCAAAAGGCATGACCAAGTACAAATAATGTCCATCTTTGGTGTTGAAAACCGTCTTCCATTCATCACCCCGATGAATCCTTACCAGATTTTAAGCACCTCGTAACTCCAACTTCGAAAAGATACTAGCTCCTTGTAGTCGATCAAACAGTTCATTGATGAGGGGCAAGAGATAATGTTTTTTTACCGTGATTTTGTTAAGGGACCGGTAGTCTATGCAAGGGCGTAAGGTCCCATCCTTCTTCTTCACAAAGAAAAACCCTGCATCCGCAGGAGAGGTGGATTTACGGATAAACACCTTCTGTAAGTTCTCTGCAATGTACTCTTTCATTGCCTTGGTCTCAGGCATTGACAACGGATAGGAAGTCCCTCTGGCGGGTGTAGTGCCTCGAGCAGATCGATGGGACAATCGAACGGGCGGTGAGGAGGAAGAACCTCCGATCTGACCTTATCGAAGACGTCCCGAAATTCAGCGTACTCGTCTGGCAATTGTACCTTCTCCTCGGACACGTTGGTACCCCCTATGCTACTTGCTTCCAGAATGCAGTTCTTATGGCGAAAGGCACTCCATTGGATGGGTTCCTTGTTGAGTCAATCGACCCGAGGGTTGTGGATCTGTAGCCAGGGTAGTCCAAGAATCACGCTGATGGAAGTAGTATGGATAACGTTGAATTGGATCTTTTCCAGGTGTGTGTCATGCACCTCTGTCTCCAAGGAGATGAATGCCGGCTGCAGAGGTCTTCCGTCTATGGATTCAAGTGCCTGATAGGAACCAGATGCGAAAGTTTGATCTATGAAGTTCTCTCCGGCACCTGAAATCGAAGAAAGCAAGCGTAGATTCTTGAGATCCCTCCCCAAAGAGTGTAATGGGGACAAGAATGTGAGACGGATTGTCAGTAGAAATAGGGGAGAGAAAAAGCGTTCCCAATGAGCCTCCCCCAGGACTCATGGGAGCTTTGCGTTTCCCGACTTTTGGGGACAAAAATAGGCAAAATGTCCATAAACACCACAGTAAAGACAAAGGCTAGCATTTTTGAGATGTAATTTCTCAGATTTGGAAAGACTAGTACCCCCTAATTGCATAGGTTCGGATGTGTCCGGGATGGAAACCTCAGTGGAGCTCACCTGACCAGGACTGAACCTTCTCTGAACGTCTCTCAAGGAGGCGACGATCCACCTTGATACAGACAGCAATTAGTTCCTCCAAATCGGTGGGACGATCGTAGGCTGCCAATTCATCCTTTAAAGTTTTTTTTAAACCCTGCCAGAAGGCTGCAGCCAGGGCTACGTCGTTCCAGTCGGTCTCGGCAGCAATAGTCCTAAACTCAAGAGCGTATTTGGCGACCGAACAACAGCGTTGGGAAACATGAAAAAGTGCAGAGGAAGCACATACCTTACGACTGGGTGTATCAAACACCTTCCAGAATTCCTGGGCAAAGTCTCCGATATCCTGTGTGAGGTCGGATCTTCACTCCCAGATGGGAGATGCCCAGGCAAGAGCGTCATCTACATGGAGAGAAAAAATTTACGCCACCTTGGCGTGGAGTGCAGTAAAGCGTGAAGGGTTAATTTCAAATTGTATAAAGCATTGATTAAAAAAAAAACAACATTCATGAGGGTCGCCCCCATAATGGTTGGGGGTATGTAAGCGAGGTTCATGAGAGAAAGGCAAAGCTGGAGTAGTGGGAATATCAGGAGCAGCAGGCACAAGAGGGGAATGCGGTTCCTGTAAGGCACGAGAAAGGGTGTGAAAATCCTCCTGAAGGGAGAGCATGGTTTGCTAGTTACCCACAATTTTTTACTCTCCCTCTGGTGGAATCCCAACAAACCCGCTTGGGTTCTACATTTTCGGATACCATCCTAGAATGTAACCTGACAAAACAAGATAACACTTCACATAATTAATATCACATTATTATGCATGATATACATTCCCTGTGAATACATATACATCCACAAAATGGTTGCCATACTGAAACACAGGTTCCTCCCAACATGGAGAACCCTTTTATCAATAATAGTGCTCCGGTTCTGGGTTTTTTCTAGTGCTCCAGTACTGTCGGGCACTGTTACTGAAAATACCCTCTTATTGTGGTCTGTGCATACTGCACCGACACACTTTATTCGAGCAAATACCCAGTATGTACCTGGCAGATACCTGGAATGCGCCGCTCCTCACCTCTAACAAGCCCCGTTGCGTTTGCCTTCCCAGCCTGGGTTCATGCCTGGCTGACGGGCGGCTGATCTGTTAAATGATAATGATTAGGATTTAATAGGCTGCAATGCTTCGCGTGTCTACCAGATGGCATAAATTCATGAATTGTAATGCAGTATATATATATATACTGTGCAGTATTGCAGCCAGCGGGAATAAAATGCTTCAATCCCTGCATGGAAAATACCTCAATGCACTCGGGCAGAAAACAGTCACAAACCTCAATACACCCGGGTATACCCGAATTCGTGGGACTAGCCGAGCTCGAATAAAGTGTGTCGCCAGTGTATAGTAATAGTGAAGGGGAAGTGGTCTGTGCATAGCATGATCCTAAGGTAGTTAGGTAGCTTGCGTGTATGCGCAGGACTCTTCCTACCTCAGCGGGGTCGAAGTTTGTGTGGCTGAGCATACTGTAACACGTAGCTCACTACAAACTAAGCGCGATCGCGGTGCTGAGGTAGGGGATTGGTTAACGCCGACCCACAGCCACACGGGCGCGCCTAGGATGTAGAGTAGTCATTCAAACCAGGTAGGGATTACGGATTGGAGAATGGTTAAAGTACTTGCCAGGTTCAGGAGCGGAGAGTTGTGGATCGTCGGGGTGCGTAGCCAGGTTCCGTATAGGAGAGTATCGGATCGTAGGAGTACTTAGCCAAGGTCAGGACTGGAGACAGGAGAATGGTCGTAGAAGCGGATCAGGAGTGGAGAGAAGCGGAGTCCAAGATACTAGCAGGGTTCAGGCAACAAGAGGTTAACAGGCAGGCAAGGGAAGGCAAGATCTCAGGAACAAGGATGTAGCAAGGCACAGTGTCACACTCAGTCATATGCTCAGCAATGATAGAGAGCAGACTGAAGCTATATATAGGAGGAGCCTCTAATAGCTCCAGTACTGTCGGGCACTGTTACTGAAAATACCCTCTTATTGTGGTCTGTGCATAGCATGATCCACCTGGCTCAAAGCAAGAGTATAACGATATTTGTGGTAGCATACTGAACACCCACAACAGGCAATATTTTAGGCATGGATGCTATGGGTCTGGGGGCATTCTCCTGGGCTGTCATCCCTCCTTCTGCACTATACCAATTCTTGTTGGAGACCTCAGAATCCCAGTTCTCTCTAGAACTATTGGACCCCCAATTACCTCAGAACTATCAATATCCCATCCAGGAATCTTGTGAAGCATCTCGTCCATTTCCCATGTAGACAGAGTAGGCGATCCTCCTAACCCCTCATACGACTGGTACCCCACCATGATCTCACTGTCCCAGGGCGGTTTGGGCATAGGCCTATGGGCCATTAGCTATTTCTGATAACGGGCCAGAAAAGCAGAAGTGAGAACATCTGGCCGCAACGAAGGACTATAAGTCTCAGGGGCCAATGCCATATTGGCCACGGCAGCAGCTGCTTGTTTACGGGCCAAACATTCATTCATGGATTAGATAAAGGCAACAGTTCCTTTCACCGGAGCTATAGTGGTACTCACCGAAGCGGGAATCGAAGGCTTCTCATCCGCCCCAGCGATCACCATAGCAGTGGCTTCATTGCCAGAAGATATCGCAGGATCCTGCTGTAAGTCCAGGACCCACACCTGAAGGGCATCAACATCTGGCCGCAGCGTAGGGGTGCTGTCTTTGCCTTTGTCAGCTTCTGCCACATGGACATCGGCACCTGAAGGTACCTCCATCTGTACCGGAGAATCCCTGGATCGGCTTCTGGACACCTCCACGAGGGGTAGGCTCATCCGCCTTTCAGGTCTCATGGCCGTGGGTACTGTTGCAGGACTCCCCTGTCTCTCGGAGCCATTAGAACTGTTCTGTTCCTCCACAGCGTCGGTTGGCGTATTCAAAACAGGAGTCACAATTCTTATGGGAATCCATTTCCTGTGGTCTCTGCGGCATATAGATTGCAGTCTACCAAGAGTAGGTTGTACTCTTAGGTAGGTTGTACCTACTCTTAGTCTCAAACAAGCAGAGCCAGTACAACCAACCTCAGACTGAAGAGACCCACAAGGTCGAAACAGTCTGTCTGTGAGTGGGTTTACTGGCTTTGCATCTCATCCCAGGCTATGTTTAAAAGCTGTGTTTAAAGCAGCTTGGCTTAAGAGTTGTTCATGTAATGTGAGCTTGAGACAAAAGGTGGCACTATGTTCTCATTTGAATGTCATTTCCCAGAATCCCTTGCTGCAGTGGAAGTGCTGTGTGCTAGGTGATAATGGTGAAAGGCGTGGCTGCAGACCTGTCTAAGACATGCAAATGAGCATACAGTAATATTTCAATTTGCTATATGCTTTACTGTTGCAGGTTTTTGTCACTTTTTTTACTCACCATAACTTAACTAAGTATGGTAAAACCCATCCTCATTGCTTCATTTTTGCATAGACAGTGTAACCAACCCCACACTGATGAGACCCATTGAGGTCGAAATGGCTGTCTGTGGGTGGGTTTACTGGCTATGCATCTTAACCCTGGTTGTGCTTAAAGCTGTGACCATGCAGCAAGCTTAAGCCTATAGGCAACCATGTTTAAAATGGTTTTGAAGCAAAAAGTGGCACTGTGTTCTCATTTGCATGTCATTTCCCAGAATCCCTTGCTGCAGTGCAAGTGCTGTGTGGTGGGTGATAATGGTGAAAGGCGGGGTTGCAGACCTGTCTAAGACATGCAAATGAGCATACAGTAATATTTCCATTTGCTATATGCTTTGCTGTGGAGGGGTTGTCACTTTTTTTACTCACCATAACTTAACTAAGTATATACACATATACATATACACAGTGGTCGACAAATCACCAAAAAATCTACTTGCCGAACAAAAAAATCTACTCGCCACCTAGTACCACACGTGTGCTGCTTGGGCCAATAGGAGCTCGCCACGATGTTACATCCACTCGCCCTGGGCGTGCAAATGTATAGGTTTGTCGAACACTGCATATACATATACACCTAGACACACATACATACATATATATATATATATATATATATATATATATATACAGTGGTTGACAAATCACCAAAACATCTACTCGCCACACAAAAAAATCTACTCGCCACCTAGTACCAAACGTGTGCTGCTTGGGCCAATATTTACTCGCCCGGGGGTTAAATTCACTCGCCCGGGGCGAGCAAATGTATAGGTTTGTCGAACACTGTATATATATATATATATATATATATATATATATATATATATATATATATACACACACACATATATACTTACATGCATACATAGTATATGGATTTGAGACAAAATGTGACACTGTGCTCATTTCCATGTCATTTCCCAGAATCCCTTGCTGCAGAGTTGCAGACCTGTCCAAGATGTGAATGTGCTCACAAAAGATTATATATATATATATATATATATATATATATATATATATATATATATATAATAGAAGAAAAAAGCGCCCAATCCTAGTGCATTACTGTGCAAAAAATGGTTTAATTCCCAATAAAAGGCTCATAAAATGAACTCACAAACATAAAAGATAAAAAAGCATTGTATGAGTAATACTCATGCTTCAAAGAATCTTTAAGCGCTGCTACTCTGCTCCGTGACACCACTGCAACCAGTATAGCCCTCGTGTATATCTGCCAGCAGGAACTCACGTCATCAGTCTCCTCACATTATTCTTTCCCTGGGAACACACCTCCAGATAGTTTAGGTTCCCACCGGGGACAATGTTTGCGGCGGAACGAACAGATGACGTCACGCCGTGCACGGAGATGGCAAGCAGGAGAAAGTCAGGCAGAACTCATAAATCAATGCTGCAGGAATCCACAGCACACCTGGCCCTACGCGTTTCAACAGCTAAACTGTTTTCATCAGGGATGGACTATGGGTGTGCTAGACACATATATATACACCCACACATCCAATTAGCTATGCAAAGATAGATTAAAAAATCAGGTGTAAACAATTAGCATAATGAGAATGAATCTGATACCCCCACATAAGAAAAACATGCAGCTGTAGATTTAAACCATAACAATCTTAATCTTACACAGAATAAACTTGTAAATAATGTATAATACATAAAATTACTACGCTTGCAATTGTCAAAATATTTCTGAGGTAAACAGTCCATAAAATATCTATATATAATAAATATCTGAAATCAACTTAGTGAACAGTGAAAAAAACATTGCAATGTTATCAATAATTAGCTTGAGGAGAATGGACTTCATAATAATACTAGATCTATAATCTATATAAAAATAAAAAGAAAATTATAAAAAAATATATAAAATAAAAGGAAAAATGAATATAAATATAACCTAAAATAGACAAAATCAACAATGAATCAAAATTTTATAACTATATATGCATTTGGTGAACGTATTGATTGCACAGTTAAATATTATTATTGTCATTTAGGTTTTTTATATATTTATACATTTTCTGATTATTTATTATTATACTATTGCTGTCACACCATACCCAAGCGCAGTCCTTTTCTGTATATATATATATATTGTGACAAACGGCTTACTCCGGGGCTCCGCCGTCTGTCCGGGACTGTTAGAACACGGTCTTTTAGGGTAGGTTAAATGATGAGACGTCACGTACTGTTCCTTTAAACAGGCTATGCCTGGTTTATTCAGTCCCAGGCACTGAGACTGCCACAGTTTAAACAGAAAACAAAGCCAAACAAAAAGCTGCTCGTCTGAGCGATAACTTAAACTTAGATGTCCCTGACTCAGAGTTGGAAGTGGCTTGTCCACTTCCACCAACAAAATAAGTACCTTTGCAGTCTTTAGACAAACTAACAGAATGAATGAAGCGATTTGGGAAAGAGGCTTTCTCACCCCTCTGCAGTTCAGCAGCCTTCCAGGCTCTTGGGCGGGACCCAGAGGAAACAGGAAACAGGTCTTATATACCTGAACTCTAATCAGCATGACAGGTGACAGAAAACAGGCAGCAGACAAACTGTGGAATGGAGTGCCTGTACCACGAGGCTGCCCTGTTCAGCTTAGACAGGACAGAAACTGTTCAGTATCCTGGGAGCCCTGTATATGGAGTTTATTACCAACCCCTGGTTTCTGTCACATATCCTCCCCCCCAGCTCAGACCTCGAGGGGTGAGCGACCATGGATATTAGGGAGTGCATCCTTGACAACCCGTCGGCATTGCCATGTTTGTGCCCCGACCTGTGTTCCACAGAAAATTTAAAGGGCTGTAGGCTTAGGAACCACCTGGTCACCCTAGCGTTCTTCTCCCTATTTTGACACATCCAGGTAAGGGGTGCATGATCTGTGACCAATCGGAACTTTCTCCCCAACAGATAATACTTGAGTGTCTCTACAGCCCACTTTATTGCGAGACACTCTTTCTCGACTATGGAGTAATTTTTCTCCTGGGGATTTAGTTTCCTACTTAAATAAAGGATGGGGTGCTCCTCCCCTTGAGACTCCTGGGAGAGTACCGCCCCCAGCCCTACCTCAGATGCGTCGGTTTGGACTACGAACTCTTTGGAGAAGTCAGGTGTGACCAACACTGGTTGGGCACAGAGAGCTTCTTTCAGGCTTCTAAAGGCCTGTTCGGCTTCGGGGGACCACTTTACCATTAGCGGTCCTCTTGCTTTTGTGAGGTCGGTTAGTGGGGTTGCCTTAGTTGCAAAATTGGGAATAAACCTCCTATAGTAGCCAATTAACCCCAAAAAGGTCCTTACTTGTTTTTTTGTGACTGGCCTTGGCCAATTTTGTATCGCCTCTACTTTGAGTGTTTGTGGTTTGAGTAACCCTCTACCAATAGAATACCCCAGATACTTGGCCTCCTCCAGACCAATAGTGCATTTAGCGGGGTTAGCAGTTAGTCCAGCAGACCGAACTGCGTCGAGCACAGCTTGGACCTCTGGAAGGTGGGACTGCCAATCTTCACTATGGATTACCACATCATCCAGGTAGGCGGCAGCGTACCGAACATGTGGTTTTAAAATTTTATCCATCATTCTTTGGAATGTGGCGGGAGCTCCATGTAAGCCAAAAGGCAGCACCTTATATTGAAAGAGGCCGTCTGGGGTTGAGAAGGCTGTTTTTTCTTTTGCCCTTTCTGTGAGGGGAACCTGCCAGTACCCTTTTGTTAGGTCTAGGGTTGTGAGATATCGGGCTTTGCCCAGTCTCTCTACAAGTTCATCCACCCTGGGCATAGGATAAGTATCAAATTTTGACACCGCGTTTAGTTTCCGGTAGTCATTACAAAACTTTGTTGTACCGTCTGGCTTTGGGACTAAAACTATAGGGCTGTTCCACCCACTTTGGGATTCCTCAATTACGCCTAGTTTTAGCATTTTTTTAACCTCTAAACTTATAGCCTCTCTCTTGGCCTCTGGGATTCGGTACGGTTTAAGGTTAACTCGGACCCCCGGTTCAGAGACTATGTCATGTTTAATTACGTTAGTTTTACCTGGCTGTGTAGAGAAGATTTCTTTGTTCCTTCTCACTAAACTCTGGACCTCTCGTTTCTGATGCACGGACAGTGTTTCAGCTATGCTAACCTCTGGGTCAGTTTCTTGATTCTCTGACGGACCTGGGGGTACTAGGGTTAACAAGACCTCTCTATCTTTCCAGGGCTTGAGTAGGTTTATATGGTAAATTTGCTCAGGTTTCCTCCTACCTGGCTGCCTTACCCTATAATTTACTTCTCCCACTCTTTCCAAGACCTCATATGGCCCATGCCATTTAGCAAGGAATTTACTCTCCACGGTGGGAACCAGAACTAGTACCCTATCACCTGGAAAAAAAATTCTGACCCTAGCACCCTTATTATACGTATTCCTTTGTGCTTCTTGAGCTTTCTCCATGTGTTCCCTCACTATGGGTAGGACTGCAGCAATGCGGTCCTGCATTTGGGCAACATGCTCTATTACACTTCTGTAAGGGGTAACCTCGTGTTCCCAAGTTTCTTTGGCTATATCCAGTAAGCCCCTTGGATGTCGGCCATACAATAGTTCAAACGGGGAGAAGCCTGTGGATGACTGGGGAACTTCCCTAATGGCAAATAACAGGTATGGTAACAAACAGTCCCAGTTTTTCCCATCCTTATCGACCGCCCGGCGTAACATGCTCTTTAAGGTTTTATTGAACCTTTCCACTAAACCATCTGTTTGTGGATGATAGACTGAGGTTCTGAGATGCTTGATTTTTAGGAGTTTACATAGCTCTTTTGTTACTTGGGACATAAATGGTGTTCCCTGGTCAGATAAGATCTCTTTAGGAATTCCGACCCGGGAAAACAGAAGTACTAACTCTTTTGCTATGTTTTTAGCAGAGGTGCTACGTAGGGGAACTGCCTCCGGATATCGGGTAGCATAATCTAATATTACCAATATATGCTGATGTCCCCTAGCAGACTTTATTAGGGGTCCTACTAGATCCATAGCAATCCGGTCAAATGGTACCTCTATTATGGGAAGGGGTACCAATGGGCTGCGGTATGCTTTGAACGGGGCGGTGATCTGACATTCTGGGCATGAGGAACAATAGTTTGTAATTTCTGCCAGAACCCCAGGCCAATAAAAGCTTCGGAGAACCTTTTCTTTTGTCTTTTCCACCCCTAGGTGTCCCCCCAATGGATGACTATGTGCGAGGTGTAATACTACGTTACGGAATGTCCGTGGTACCAACAATTGTTTAGTTGTAACTGATTTTCTTTTATCAACCCGATATACTAGGTCGTTCTCTACCTCGAAGTAGGGGTAAGCAAGTGACCTATCTGGTTGGCCATGAGTACTATTCTGGTCCCGTATATTTCCCCTTGCTACCGCTAATGTGGGGTCCTCCCACTGGGCCTTCTTAAAACTCCCAGGACTGACCTCTAGGTCAGCGAGGGTCTTATCCTGTACTGGGGTGGTAAGTGCCTGATCAACATCTTGATTTGGGGTATTCCCTACCAAAGTAGTGATGGGGAAGGGAATTTCACAGCACTCCTCCTTTTCCCCTTTCTTATTTGGGCCCTCGTCAACCTCCATTTCTGAAAAAGGGAAAGGATTTGTTTCTTCTAACACTTCGTTATGGTCTGCTATTGAACTCTGGGCGCTATTCTGAGCTGGGGACCACATTTTTAGAAAATGGGGAAAGTCGGTCCCTATTAACACATCATGTGCCAGTTTGGGTACAACACCCACCTTGAAATCTAAAGAACCAAATTCTGTTTAAAAAAAAACATCAACAGTGGAATATTCATGATTATCCCCATGTATACAACAAATTGCCACTCTTTGTGAACTGTTTACCTGTTTCTTCTTAATGGGCAATAGGTATTCGGACACTAGTGTGACCATACTCCCAGAGTCAAGAAGTGCCCGAACCCTCTTACCATTAACCTTTACAAATGCCCACAGATGGTTATTTAAGGGGTCCTCTGGGCTAGGACCCATACATTGGGACAACAGCGAATAGGGTTCCACGCTGTTGCATTGCATGGGCTCATCATTTAGTGGGCAGATTTTTGCTGTGTGGCCCCTCTCATGACAATTTACACATTTAGGTACATAGTCTGTGTCCCACTTAGAGCCTTTTCCCGGCTCCCCATGTTGGCTATTGCCCTTAGTGTGCGAACCACTGTTGCTGGTGCTGCGTGAAGGTGGTCGCCGCTCTTCAGCTCCCCTTAACCCCGGTACCCTTTTACCGTCTCTGGAAGAGTCCTGGAACCTCGGGTAGTGGGGTTGCTCCACGACTGTGGGTTGCGGGTGCTCTCCTGCTGCATTGTACCTTTCTACGAGGGCCACAAGCTCATCCGCATTGTGGGGGTCACTCCGACTGACCCAATGGCGTAAGGCAGAGGGTAGTTTCCTCAAGAACTGGTCCATGACCAACCGTTCCACGATGTGGCTTGCTGAGTTGATCTCAGGTTGTAGCCACTTCCGGGCGAGGTGGATGAGGTCATACATCTGGCTTCGGGTGGCTTTATCCATCGTGAAGGACCATGCGTGAAACCTTTGGGCGCGAACAGCCGTGGTTACGCCGAGGCGGGCGAGGATCTCGAACTTCAATTTTGCATAGACGTTAGCTTCGGCTGGCTCTAGATCAAAGTAAGCCTTCTGGGGTTCGCCGCTTAGGAAGGGTGCGATTAGACCAGCCCACTCAGCTTCTGGCCATCCCTCTCTCTGTGCCGTGCGTTCAAACGTGAGAAGATAGGCTTCCACATCATCCGAGGGTCCCATCTTCTGAAGGTAGTGGCTTGCCCGCATTCTCCACCATATGTGACAAACGGCTTACTCCGGGGCTCCGCCGTCTGTCCGGGACTGTTAGAACACGGTCTTTTAGGGTAGGTTAAATGATGAGACGTCACGTACTGTTCCTTTAAACAGGCTATGCCTGGTTTATTCAGTCCCAGGCACTGAGACTGCCACAGTTTAAACAGAAAACAAAGCCAAACAAAAAGCTGCTCGTCTGAGCGATAACTTAAACTTAGATGTCCCTGACTCAGAGTTGGAAGTGGCTTGTCCACTTCCACCAACAAAATAAGTACCTTTGCAGTCTTTAGACAAACTAACAGAATGAATGAAGCGATTTGGGAAAGAGGCTTTCTCACCCCTCTGCAGTTCAGCAGCCTTCCAGGCTCTTGGGCGGGGCCCAGAGGAAACAGGAAACAGGTCTTATATACCTGAACTCTAATCAGCATGACAGGTGACAGAAAACAGGCAGCAGACAAACTGTGGAATGGAGTGCCTGTACCACGAGGCTGCCCTGTTCAGCTTAGACAGGACAGAAACTGTTCAGTATCCTGGGAGCCCTGTATATGGAGTTTATTACCAACCCCTGGTTTCTGTCACAATATATATATATATATATATATATATATATATATATATATATATATATATATATATATATAGATTATATTATATATAGATACATATGCACACAAAAACAAAGCAGCGCTAATACATACAGGTCATGCACTAATACACTTATCTCTAAGTACCAGGTACAAATCCCAGAGTTCAGTCCATCAAACACAAGTCCAGTGAAAAGGGGTATTGATTAGAAAAACAAAGTGGAAAGATTCCCAATAGCCAGATCCAATCCAAATTGTAGGAGGGGGGCTGCTCATCCACAGGAGAATCACTCCCAAACCAGTACTGTATAGAAAAAAGAGAGAAAAAGCACTCTACCTAGTACAGTATCTTATGATGCAGCTGAAATAAAATGTATTTAAATAAATGTAAGGCAGATGACTCTGTCTGCGGTCGTTTCTGCTGTGTGTGAGCGATCCAGCAGCAGGTCTAAAGGCAACTGGCTTTCAGTGGGTATACATAAAGGTCTCCCCCATCCATCTCAGCTGATCTGTACCAGGAGTCTGTGTGTAAAGATACCTTTACGTGAATTTTACTCTTTATGTCTTGTAAGTGTGTATTATCTACCTTACATTTATTTAAATACATTTAATTTCATCTGCATCATAAGATAATGCACTAGGGGAGTGCGCTTTTTTCTCTTTTTTTCTATACACATATATATACACACACACACACACACACACACACAAAACACTAGACCTGCTGGTCAGATACATTACAAAATGTAATGAACAAAACGGTAATATGTAACCACCGGGATCTCAGTGCAGTTTTGGGGAACAAAATTAGCCGACAAATTGGTTCACAGCCATTATTTGTCTCCGGTTACTAAACCCCTTTCTTTTCTATCCAATGTTAGAAAGGGGATTCTCCAATTTGCAAAAATAGATAGATAAATAATGTAGATAACTAAATATATATACAAAGGCGCACTGTATATTTATATATAAAAATGATTACTAGTTCAGATTTCGAAAAAAAATATTCTATCATTTTTTCTAAATACCAAAACCCAATTTTTAGAGGCTCATCCTCATTAATAAGCATTTCTCTAAACGCAAAGAGAAAGAAAAATACACACACACACACACACACACACATATATATTTTTTAAAAACCTACACCAGAGCTTCGTGGTCTGCGGTTAAAGATTGTACTCCTACAGATATGCTTATTTTATTTACTATCTTGTAAGTAGAATCAGTGCTTATGCTGTGAAAGTCCAGAATATACTTACTTCACCATATTGGCTTCTTCTCTTTATTTTTAGATATACTACACCCTCATCCTCTACAGTTGGACATTTGGACTATTTACACCAGTGTTTATTATTTTAAACACATTGTATTGGTTTGCGCTGTTTGTTATATATATGTTGTAGAAGGTGACCTAGGTGCACAAGAAAAGGGGAAAAAAGAAGGCGGGACACAGAGTAGTATATCTGTGCAATTGAAATTACAGTGGCGACAACCTTTATTCTAAATCGGCTAGATCCGCGAATTTCAGATTATCCCGGTTATGTGCGGATTTGTGTAGTTTTCGCCCGGAGTGAACTGCGTTATTTTCGCGCTAAAAAAAAAATAGAAGAATAGAAATACACAAACTGTACTGTATTGTATGTACTGGCACTGTATACTGTAGAAGACACATAATGTACAGTATGTGATACATGTAGAATAAATGCATAGTTTTAATTTTTTCGGGTTTATTACACAGTTTACTGTACTGTATATAAAAAAGTATTGTACAGTATACTGTACGGCCGGAAAACATCAGCATACTATTTCAGGTACAGTATTCTATCCTAATCAATAACAACGGCAACTAAACTGTAGACTCCGGTACGTGGTTTTTTAAATCCGATTCAGCAATATGCAGGCATTGTTACACAAAGCGATATTATCCATCGAAATCCCTCCATTAGCCGTTTTCTTTTCTGAGGAAAAACAAAAAGAAAAGTTTTACTGTAATGGTCTAAAGAAGTTCCCAGCCAGTCCCACCAATAATTTTCTCCTGTTCACATGCGCATGCATGCGCCTACCGCGATGACACGCATATGCGTTTCAAGAAGGTTCTATTGCGCTTGCGCCTAGCATTCCACCAATTGTTCAGTATCTGCAGTACAGTACTGTAGAAGCTGCTCAGCCAATGATAATTGCTTACAGGAGAATCGCTTGACTTTGGAATCGCACCGATATTGATACTGTATTGTCAAAATAAAAAAACCACAGAAAATAATACGGCAACAATACTCACCATAGTATTTCCCATTCAGCTGAAGCCGGCGCCGGTCCACTGCCAGTCCAGCGTTCTTGATTATCCACGTCGATAGTTTGCAGTGGGACTAGTCCACCTGTAGTCAGCTGATGAGGCTGGAAATTGCTTAGTTACATGCAAGCTTAATCGAAACTGCACGCGAAATCCGGCTCAGGCTCAGGGTTGTTACTGACGGCATTGGAAGCCGGTGCTGGTGCATTGCTTGGCAGAGACTGTCGTTTCTTAGTTGGTTTTAACACGACCCTTCGCCTTTTGCCGTCATCATGATCATAGATACAGGAAAAAGCCGGTGATACACACCAATACCCTCCAACAAATTGTGGCTCAATACGATAAAAACAGGGATCGCTACATAACCTTTTCCTTATTGCACGCTTCCACGTATGAGGAGTTGGAGAAAATTTGTAAAAGTCATAGTTTTCGATAAAATACTGATAAATTTGAACAACTGTTGCCATCTTATCCTCTGTTGCATTGATCGCGGCCCATATCAAATACGCGTAACTTCTGTCGGGTTTTTG
Organism: Ascaphus truei; assembly: GCF_040206685.1. Classification (NCBI taxonomy): domain Eukaryota; kingdom Metazoa; phylum Chordata; class Amphibia; order Anura; family Ascaphidae; genus Ascaphus; species Ascaphus truei. The sequence continues at coordinate 82,613 of NW_027457096.1, read as the reverse complement.
GAAAGCGGCTGCACTTGAACACTCATGGCGGGCGGGTCTCTGGAGAATACTGTAACCGAAACTGGTCTTTGTCTTTCTTTAATATGAAAGCCTAAATTGATACATTTTTGCAACCTCTTCCTTCAGGCTCAAGGCCAAGTTACAATAGCACACTGTGGTATCTTTTTTAAACGAAACACCTGCAAGTCGACACATTACTGAAGCACATGCGCATTACAATTCATGAATATCTGCCACCTGGCGGACACGCGAAGAATTGCAGCCTATTCGCATTCCAGGAAAATGCCAGGGAAAACCCGGTGATTTGTTAGAATAAAAGCTGCCGCAGCAGTAAGGTGCTTTATATTGCACTTGCACGAAGATGAGTATATTTAGAACTTTGATCCAATATTGTGGATCAGGAACATTTGCAAGAATATTCTTCTCCAGCAACCTACTGTAATGAACGCAATTTCTTATTCTTGGGTCTTCTTACAAGTACAGTAGGTCAGAATCTTTGGGATACTCGAATTTCCAAAAGTTTTCCAAAGCAAAAAATCTAATTTAATACTGGACAAAGATGGTTAGTATAATACTATCTATTTTAAGAAAAAAACACCTAATTGGTGTAATAAAAAACCTCACTATTTGGTGAGAATAAAATGGAATATGCTAGATATCACACACTAATCGGAACCTCTGAACAATACAATCTCAAACCCAACAGAATGCTATTAATGGGTATTGGCTATTACTTAATCCTATTAATGGGTATTGGCTATTACTTAATGCTATTAATGGGTATTGGCTATTACTTAATGCTATTAATGGGTATTGAAACAGTCTCCTGTTAGTCTGTTAACAAGCTTAGCCTGTTTATTGAGTCTGAATCAGAGCCTCACATAGTAACACAGCTCGTGAGGGGAAGCACACTATTGTACTGTATAGCGGAGTGGGATTAATCTCACCACTGGGTTCCCCTTCTGGGAGCAATCACCCACGATCTTGTGGGAGATAATGCACGTTGTATGACTCGCAACTCTTAGGCCTTGCCCCCACTGCCTACTACAGCGCCCGCTGTGGCAGACGCTGCACGGACGAGAGCCCTCCCCTCAATGGCGCCGGGCCCACTGCAAGGGAGGGCCGCAGCGCTGGGGCGAGAGTTGCTCCTGCTCTCAATAGAATTGAGAGCAGGACTCACGATGAGCGATACGGCACACCCCCCGGCGGTTCAGCCAATGACGGCGAACCTGCGGGTGATGTCATGGCCGCGCCCCCGTCACTCCCCCGCCACGCCCCCCCCCCCGGTCTCTCTTCCTGCAGTGAGCTGCAGACCAGGGAATCGGCTGCACGTGCTGCCAATCTCGCGGGCGGGCGTTGCAGCGGAGTTACTGGGGCCTTAGCCTTAGATTACCAGTCTCTGTGGTCTGAATCTCCGTTGGTAACTTTGGGCATCCGTGTTTTCTATGTATATCCACGCTTCCACGTTACCAGATTCTCAGTCTGTGTACCGTCTGATCTCTCCACCGACTGTGTCACGTCCTGCCGCATCACTCCACTCTCGCAAGATTTCTCCACTGTTCAACTTGGAAAACAGCTCCTTCTCTATGTGTTGTCCGGTCTCCGTCTGTGTCGCCTCCTGGCTACTAGCTCCAATGACATCACCCTACGCCTTTCACCTTGGCGGCATCTTCGTGGGTTAAGCATTGAGATGCACAGTAGCTGGGTCAATCACTTGTGTGCTGGTACGAAGCACGGATTAAGCAGGCAGCGAAACGTGCGCGTTGGGGCTCTCCCTTGTCTGTACTCCTCAGCATCTCATGGGTAGCTACACCATCTCCTCTGTGGGCCGTTCGGGGAACTAATGAACTTTGTGATCCTGCGATACACACCAGTACCAGCACACACTGGTGACTCACCCAGCTACTATGCATCTCAATGCTTGGTTTAGGCTAAAATAAAATTTATTTTGTTACACTTCCATCTATGTTCGTGTGCTATTTAAAGGTTGCGTTCCCTCTGATGTTTATATATATATATATATATATATATATATATATATATATATATATATACCATAATACTGAGTTAAGTTATGGTGAGTAAAAAAAGTGACAAAAACCCTCCACAGGAAAGCAAATATGCAAATACAACTGTATGCTCATCTGCATGTCTTAGGCAGTATTATGGTATAGCCTATCCCATAGCCTCTTTGCATACCCAGTTAAAATCAACCCCACACTGATGAAACCCATTAAGGTTGAAACAGCTGTCTGTGGGTGGTTTTCTGGGTATGCACCTTAACCCTGGCTGTGCTCAAAGCTGTGACCATGCAGCAAGCTTAAGCCTATAGGGAACCATGTTAAAAATGGTTTTTGAGGCAAAAAGTGACACTGTGTGCTCATTTGCATGTCATTTCCCAGAATCCCTTGCTGCAGTGGAAGTACTGTATGCTGGGTGATAATGGGGAAAGGCGGGGTTGCAGACCTGCCTAAGACATGCAGATTAGCATACAGTTGTATTTGCATATATATATATTGTTACACTTTAATCTATGTCCGTGTGCTTTCTACAAGGTTGCTTTCTCTCTGTTGCTTTTATATATATATATATATATATATATATATATATATATATATATATAAAAGAAAAGAAAGTAGCGCCAAAAGGTGTTCAATTATAAACCAATAAATGACAATAAATGTTATTAAATAATTACCCTAAAAAATTGATAAGCATTAATAATAATATACTGTAAACAGCATTATACTTAAACAAACATATGGATACACAAGATAACAAAATCAAAGTCCAATGTTCAAACCCTAGGATGAGTCCTGACAGATAGCACCAGAACAATGTACAGAATCCAGGGGTCCACGGCAGCTCTCACATAGAGGGACAGCGCTGTTTGAGAGACTATTTCCAGCGAATCTTGGACTCCCTGCGGTTTGGACTTGCCTTGGTGGTGATTATAAATCACATACTGCTTTTAATTAACCTTTACTTTGTGAGTGTTTTTAATCCCCCCTTCCACCCTTCCCTATTATTAAATGTTACAGTGTTACACTATGGGGCGTGCGCTCTCTGTTTGGGAGGGGGGGTGGATGGCCCGATGGGATGGCCCAATTGGCCCGATTGGCCCGGTGGGAGGGGGGCGGATGGCCCAATGGGAGGGGAGGCGGATGGCCCGATGGTGGGGGCGATAGAGGGCCATGCAGGGGTCTGTGGCAGACAGAGGCGCGGAAGGGGCTGGCTGCCGGAAGGGGGAGGAGTGAAAGCGCTGATGAGGAGGGAAAGTATTGCTGAGAGGCGGGGGAGGAGCGAAGGCACTGCTCAGAGAGCCGGAGGCAGGGTAATCTCCCCCAAATTTCAAATAACCCGTTCTGTGGGTCTAAGCGGGTTGAAATTCGCCTGGTCCTCGTGCAGAAGGACCCTTGCCATAGTGGCAAAATATCAGCCTTGCACGACCCCCGGAACCGGAGATACCAAAAGACAGTTTAAAAGCACATTACCAAAGTGGCTTTTTTTCTGCCATGCAAGTCAATGGCAGAAACCTAAACTTTAACATTACCCTGACTCCGTTCTGTTCCCACGAGAGGGTCGCAATCCTGCCGCAACTAGGACTACATGGTGACCGAATCTGAGCCCTCTAGGTTGAACAGAACCGGAGTTGTGGGTTCCAGGTTTCTGCTCATTCTGACCTAGCCATTTCAAAGCTTTCTCCGCCATTACGCTCAATGGTAGGACCCTCCTCGCCGGCGTGACCCTTTCTCGCCGCCATTACTGCTCGGACCCTCTTTGTGTCAAGTGAGGGGGTTCCTAACATCTGGGGGCAAAATGAATATTATTTCTAGGTACCCTAGAACAGAAGTTCCCACGCCAATTGACCTAGTTCCCACGCCAATTGCACGCTCAATGCTCTTTTTTACAATGTTGCCGATCTTGCGACTTTGCGGTCAAGCAGTAAGAAAACAGTGCAGCAAGCCTCTACATTTGTTACACTGTCAAAGGAGCAAATGGAAACAATGTGAGACAATTCAACATGTTCTTTTATTGGTGGAGTCAGTACAAAAACATTTATTTACAAATACTGTACAATGTTGAAACATTTAAAGTGCACAACAATTCTAACCATCAACACACAATAATACATACTGCAGCCTTTATTAAATTCTTCTGGCAGATTGAAATCGGAGAAACATTTACAAAACATTTGTAAAACATGGAGATACATGAAAAATGGACGTCTATACTGTATGAATATTAATTTATAATACAGTATACAGTATATGCAGTATATATATATATACTGTATATAAAATCTACTGTTTGTTTTTGGTGCATGGGGCACAGGGAGTTATAGTGACTTGCTTTTTATGTACTGTATTTGGGGGTTGTCTTTGGGGGTTTATTCATCAAATTATTATGATGAACTGCCTTTTTAAATTACAGTACTGTTAACTATTTCAGCCACACACCTCCAGTGTTTTTAATCCTTCCCTAGCCAAGCGTCAATTGGCTGAGTCACCCTATCCTACCAACCCCCTCTCTCCGCTGGGTCGTTAATCTTCTGCATATTGCCATTGTGTTCTTAATCCACCCATAGCCGAGCTACAAAGACTCAGTACGCCTGCGTCTAATCACACCATCCCCCTCCCCCAACCCTTAGAGGCCTGTTGTTTGAACGGTAACGCTTTGGAAAATCCCCTCTCGAATTTGAAATGTAAATCTGATGTGCACAGCACTGTGAGAATTGAGAGTAAACTGATACTGTATTTAATCAGGGTGTGAAAACATTTGTCAGTCAGTATGGTTTACAGTCACATGTTTTAAATACAATACAGTACATTCTTTAATATCTTTAAAATAAAAATATATAAATATAATTTAAAATAATCCGTTCTGTGGGTCTGAGCGGGTTGAAATTCGCCTGGTCCTTTGCGGAAGGACCTTGCCATAGTGGCAAAATATCAGCCTTGCACGACCCCCGGAACCAGAGATACCAAAAGACACTTTAAAGCACATTACCAAAGTGGCTTTTTTTCTGCCATGCAAGTCAATGGCAGAAACCTGAACTTTAACATTACCCTGACTCCGTTCTGTTGCCACGAGAAGGTCGCAATTTGCCATGCAATCCTGTTGCAACTAGGGCTACATGGTGACCGAATCTGAGCCCTCTAGGTTGAACAGAAACTGAGTTGTGGGTTCCAGGTTTCTGCTCATTCTGACTTAGCCGGTTCAAAGCTTTCTCCGCCATTACGCTCAATGGTAGGACACTCCTCGCCGGCGTGACCCTTTCTCGCCGCCATTACTGCTCGGACCCTGTTGGGGTCAAGTGAGGGGGTTCCTAACATCTAGGGGCAGAATTTTATCTCTAGGTGCCCTGGAACAGAAGTTCCCACGCCAATTGACCTAGTTCCCACGCCAATTGCCCTAGTTCCCACGCCTATTGCGCGACCAGGCAGTAAAAACTCCATGTCAGGTGAAAAAAGGTAGGGGCCCCCCTCAGCAAGACACCCACTCCAACGCGTTTCGACGAGAAACTGTCTTCTTCTGGGAGTCCCATTATTAAAATCTCTTTTGTTACACTTTAATCTATGTCCGTGTGCTTTCTACAAGGTTGCTTTCTCTCTGTTGCTTTTATATATATATATATATATATATATATACATATATATAAAAGAAAAGAAAGTAGCGCCAAAAGGTATTCAATTATAAACCAATAAATGACAATAAATGTTATTAAATAATTACCCTAAAAAATTGATAAGCATTAATAATAATATACTGTAAACAGCATTATACTAAAACAAACATATGGATACACAAGATAACAAAATCAAAGTCCAATGTTCAAACCCTAGGATGAGTCCTGACAGATAGCACCAGAAAAATATACAGAACCCAGGGGTCCACAGCAGCTCTCACATGGAGGGACAGCGCTGTTTGAGAGACTATTTCCAGCGAATCTTGGACTCCCTGCGGTTTGGACTTGCCTTGGTGGTGATTATAAATCACATACTGCTTTTAATTAACCTTTACTTTGTGAGTGTTTTTAATCCCCCCTTCCACCCTTCCCTATTATTAAATGTTACAGTGTTACACTATGGGGCGTGCGCTCTCTGTTTGGGAGGGGGGGTGGATGGCCCGATGGGATGGTCCAATTGGCCCGATTGGCCCAATGGGAGGGGGGCGGATGGCCCAATGGGAGGGGAGGCGGATGGCCCGATGGTGGGGGCGATAGAGGGCCATGCAGGGGTCTGTGGCAGACAGAGGCGCGGAAGGGGCTGGCTGCCGGAAGGGGGAGGAGTGAAAGCGCTGATGAGGAGGGAAAGTATTGCAGAGAGGCGGGGGAGGAGCGAAGGCACTGCTCAGAGAGCCGGAGGCAGGGTAATCTCCCCCAAATTTCAAATAACCCGTTCTGTGGGTCTAAGCAGGTTGAAATTCGCCTGGTCCTCGTGCAGAAGGACCCTTGCCATAGTGGCAAAATATCAGCCTTGCACGACCCCCGGAACCGGAGATACCAAAAGACAGTTTAAAAGCACATTACCAAAGTGGCTTTTTTTCTGCCATGCAAGTCAATGGCAGAAACCTAAACTTTAACATTACCCTGACTCCGTTCTGTTCCCACGAGAGGGTCGCAATCCTGCCGCAACTAGGACTACATGGTGACCGAATCTGAGCCCTCTAGGTTGAACAGAACCGGAGTTGTGGGTTCCAGGTTTCTGCTCATTCTGACCTAGCCATTTCAAAGCTTTCTCCGCCATTACGCTCAATGGTAGGACCCTCCTCGCCGGCGTGACCCTTTCTCGCCGCCATTACTGCTCGGACCCTCTTTGTGTCAAGTGAGGGGGTTCCTAACATCTGGGGGCAAAATGAATATTATTTCTAGGTACCCTAGAACAGAAGTTCCCACGCCAATTGACCTAGTTCCCACGCCAATTGCACGCTCAATGCTCTTTTTTACAATGTTGCCGATCTTGCGACTTTGCGGTCAAGCAGTAAGAAAACAGTGCAGCAAGCCTCTACATTTGTTACACTGTCAAAGGAGCAAATGGAAACAATGTGAGACAATTCAACATGTTCTTTTATTGGTGGAGTCAGTACAAAAACATTTATTTACAAATACTGTACAATGTTGAAACATTTAAAGTGCACAACAATTCTAACCATCAACACACAATAATACATACTGCAGCCTTTATTAAATTCTTCTGGCAGATTGAAATCGGAGAAACATTTACAAAACATTTGTAAAACATGGAGATACATGAAAAATGGACGTCTATACTGTATGAATATTAATTTATAATACAGTATACAGTATATGCAGTATATATATATATACTGTATATAAAATCTACTGTTTGTTTTTGGTGCATGGGGCACAGGGAGTTATAGTGACTTGCTTTTTATGTACTGTATTTGGGGGTTGTCTTTGGGGGTTTATTCATCAAATTATTATGATGAACTGCCTTTTTAAATTACAGTACTGTTAACTATTTCAGCCACACACCTCCAGAGTTTTTAATCCTTCCCTAGCCAAGCGTCAATCGGCTGAGTCACCCTATCCTACCAACCCCCTCTCTCCGCTGGGCCGTTAATCTTCTGCATATTGCCATTGTGTTCTTAATCCACCCATAGCCGAGCTACAAAGACTCAGTACGCCTGCGTCTAATCACACCATCCCCCTCCCCCAACCCGTAGAGGCCTGTTGTTTGAACGGTAACGCTTTGGAAAATCCCCTCTCGAATTTGAAATGTAAATCTGATGTGCACAGCACTGTGAGAATTGAGAGTAAACTGATACTTTATTTAATCAGGGTGTGAAAACATTTGTCAGTCAGTATGGTTTACAGTCACATGTTTTAAATACAATACAGTACATTCTTTAATATCTTTAAAATAAAAATATATAAATATAATTTAAAATAATCCGTTCTGTGGGTCTGAGCGGGTTGAAATTCGCCTGGTCCTCTTGCGGAAGGACCCTTGCCATAGTGGCAAAATATCAGCCTTGCACGACCCCCGGAACCGGAGATACCAAAAGACACTTTAAAGCACATTACCAAAGTGGCTTTTTTTCTGCCATGCAAGTCAATGGCAGAAACCTGAACTTTAACATTACCCTGACTCCGTTCTGTTGCCACGAGAAGGTCGCAATTTGCCATGCAATCCTGTTGCAACTAGGGCTACATGGTGACCGAATCTGAGCCCTCTAGGTTGAACAGAAACTGAGTTGTGGGTTCCAGGTTTCTGCTCATTCTGACTTAGCCGGTTCAAAGCTTTCTCCGCCATTACGCTCAATGGTAGGACACTCCTCGCCGGCGTGACCCTTTCTCGCCGCCATTACTGCTCGGACCCTGTTGGGGTCAAGTGAGGGGGTTCCTAACATCTAGGGGCAGAATTTTATCTCTAGGTGCCCTGGAACAGAAGTTCCCACGCCAATTGACCTAGTTCCCACGCCAATTGCCCTAGTTCCCACGCCTATTGCGCGACCAGGCAGTAAAAACTCCATGTCAGGTGAAAAAAGGTAGGGGCCCCCCTCAGCAAGACACCCACTCCAACGCGTTTCGACGAGAAACTGTCTTCTTCTGGGAGTCCCATTATTAAAATCTCTTTTGTTATACTTTAATCTATGTCCGTGTGCTTTCTACAAGGTTGCTTTCTCTCTGTTGCTTTTATATATATATATATATATATATATATATACATATATATAAAAGAAAAGAAAGTAGCGCCAAAAGGTATTCAATTATAAACCAATAAATGACAATAAATGTTATTAAATAATTACCCTAAAAAATTGATAAGCATTAATAATAATATACTGTAAACAGCATTATACTAAAACAAACATATGGATACACAAGATAACAAAATCAAAGTCCAATGTTCAAACCCTAGGATGAGTCCTGACAGATAGCACCAGAAAAATATACAGAATCCAGGGGTCCACAGCAGCTCTCACATGGAGGGACAGCGCTGTTTGAGAGACTATTTCCAGCGAATCTTGGACTCCCTGCTGCGGTTTGGACTTGCCTTGGTGGTGATTATAAATCACATACTGCTTTTAATTAACCTTTACTTTGTGAGTGTTTTTAATCCCCCCTTCCACCCTTCCCTATTATTAAATGTTACAGTGTTACACTATGGGGCGTGCGCTCTCTGTTTGGGAGGGGGGGTGGATGGCCCGATGGGATGGCCCAATTGGCCCGATTGGCCTAATGGGAGGGGGGCGGATGGCCCAATTGGAGGGGAGGCGGATGGCCTGATGGTGGGAGCGATAGATGGCCATGCAGGGGCCTGTGGCAGACAGAGGCGCGGAAGGGGCTGGCTGCCGGAAGGGGGAGGAGTGAAAGCGCTGATGAGGAGGGGAAGTATTACTGAGAGGTGGGGGACTAGCGAAGGCACTGCTCAGAGAGCCGGAGGCAGGGTAATCTCCGTCAACAACAGGAACCCGAGGAATTTCCATCGCTTTATCCAAAATCACAAGTTTTAGTAGATAGTAGAGTCTGGTAAGGCTTTTTTATGTCATATACCACGGATCAGCACCTTATCCTGGGATATTCCATCCTATGTTTCGGGCTTCCTGGTGCCCATTGAGATATTGTTCCTCTCGATATGTGAGCCAATCAAGATTCAACTATGAACCAAGTATTGTGATTATGGACCATGTGATGGAAACTCTTTGCGTTTGTTACAACATGGACATCTTCTTCAGGGACATTCTGCTTTATGCCTCTGGCCTTTTGGTATCTGAGATAACGCACACCTTTATGTGCGAGCCTTACCAGACTCTATTACAGTAGAGGCAACGTTTATTCTAACATTTGCCGTAAACTAGCCGGGTTACATTCTGGGTATGTGCTGGGCATGTGCTGGGTATGTTCTGGGCTAGTTTGAGGCACGTTTAAGGCATTTGTGCATTGACTAACGACCCATAGGATTAACACAGCAGGGGTCCCTGGCAGTCCAATTCAGTTTGAATGGGACTGCCAGGGACCCCCGCTGTTAATCTGATAGGCCATTAATCAATGCAGAAATGCTGGGGCTAGTTTAAGGAAAGTTTAAGGCATGTATTCAGAATGTACCTGGGTGTTTCCTGGGTTTTTTGGGGAATTGCCACTGGTTTTTGTTCGAATAAGAGTTGCCTCTACTGTATCTACTAAAACTTGTGAGTTTGGATAAAGCGATGGAAATTCCTCAGGTTTGCTATAACATGGATTTCCATCAAGACAACTTTTTCAAGTAAAGACTATGTGATGGAAGCAATATCCCTGTTTTTTACAATGATGTCCTATCAAGATTTTTTGGAAGTTATAACTCAATGTATTTTCAGTACATTTCATTGGCATACTGTGCTATCCCTATCCTTTTGGCTGATGAACTCTGGATTATATAAATCCACATATGCCAATTTAAGAAAATAGAAATTAACATTTTGTACCTATATACAGTTTTGTTATGACATTTTTCTGTACCATCATTTATTTTGGTTAGCTGACAATTACTATTCTTGCTTGCATTTATAGTCACCACAAATACTGTTTGTTATTATAACAATATATAAATCTGTGGTGTATACTATAATTAAGGGGGTTTCTTAGACCACAGCTGCTCAGCAATTACATTGTCTTGTGGTTACCATGATAATCATATACTCCCAATTTGGCATATTTTAACATTTATGCAATATTTGCTCTGTTGGTCTATGATGTTCCCCTAGTCAATGGCCATTCTGTTTATGTTTGTATGGTCTCCTTGACAACCCTACGCAATGATTTACACTGCGTGATGACGTCATCGGCGTCACCCTTCGATCTTAAAATGTATACCTCAGTGTATGTTACATCATGGTGATAGATTCATTTGAAGGACCAGTAGGGCCATTTATTTGACAGCAGTGCAGCTCTGGCTGCCCCCTTCTATATGGGTTGGTGCCCTTTGGTAATACACTCCCATGGCTATGGTAACCTTACGCAATGACGCGCCATGCGCGATGACGTCATATGCGTCATATTCCGTTTTTTACACGGAAGTATCTGATGTGTGCCACATAACTCCCCTAGACCAATGAGAACAATAGTTATGTTACCACAGTAATCAGGACGCTGTGACATACTGCTGCGGCAGCTTTTATTCTAACAAATCACCGGTTTGTCCCTGGCTTGTTCCTGGAATGCGACGCTGTTCACCTGGCGCATGCCGCGTTCATCTTGCGTTCCCAGCCACGGGTTATGCCCGGCTGATGTGTTTATTGATAATGGTTTGGATTTTAATAGGCTGCAATGCTTCGCGTGTCCGCCAGATGGCAGATATTCATGAATTGTAATGTGCCGAATCAGTAATGTGTCGGCTTGCAAGTGTTTCGTTTAAAAAAGATACTGTACCACATTGTGCCATTGTAACTTGGCCTTGGCCTTGAGACTGAAGGAAGAGGTTGCAAAAATGTATCAATTTAGGCTTCTCATATTAAAGAAAGACAAAGACCAGTTTCAGTTACAGTATTCTCCAGAGACCCACCCGCCATGAGTGTTCAAGTGCAGCACGCTTTCCAAAAACCCGACAGAAGTTACGCGTATTTGATATGGGCCACGATTAATGCAACAGATGATAAGATGGCAACAGTTGCTCAAATTTATCAGTATTTTATTGAAAACAAAGACTTTTACAAATTTTCGCCAACTCCTCATACGTGGAAGCGTGCAGTAAGGAAAAGGTTATGTAGCAATCCCTGTTTTCACCGTATTGAGCCCCAATTTGTTGGAGGGTATTGGTGTGTGTCACCGGATTTTTCCTGTATCTATGATCATGGAGGCGGCAAAAGGCGAAGGGTCGTGTTAAAACCAACTAAGAAGCGACAGTCGCTGCCAAGCAATGCACCAGCACCAGCACCGGCTTCCAATGACAGTCCCACCATCAGTGACAACCCTGAGCCTGAGTCGGATTTCGCGTGCAGTTTTGATGAAGCTTGCATGTACCTAAGCGATTTCCGGCATCACCTGCTGACTACAGGTGGACTAGTCCCGCTGCAAACTATCGACGTGGATGATGAAGAAAGCTGGACTGGCAGTGGACCGGCGCCGGCGCCAGCTGAATGGGAAATTCTATGGTGAGTAATGTATTGTTGCCGTATTATTTTGGTGGGACTGGCTGGGTACTTCTTTAGGGGGCTGACCATTACTGTACATTAAAACTTTTCTTTTTGTTTTTCCTCAGAAAAGAAAACGGCTAATGGGGGGATTTCGATGGATAATATTGTACTGTATGCTGATGTTTTCCGGCCGTTCAGTATACTGTGTAATAAACTCGAATAAATAAAACTATGCATTTATTTTTCATGTTCAGTATCGTTTCATTATGTGTCTTCTACAGTATACTGTACAGTGGTATACAATGCCTAACATCTATGGGCAAAAAGAATTTTATTTCTAGGTGCCCTAGAACAGAAGTTCCCACGCCATTTGGCCGTGAACTTGACCGAGGCCCTAAGTAGTTCCCACGCCAATTGCGCGAATATAATTTCAAATAACCCGTTCTGTGGGTCTAAGCGGGTTGAAATTCGCCTGGTCCTCATGCAGAAGGACCCTTGCCATAGTGGCAAAATATCAGCCTTGCACGACCCCCGGAAACGGAGATACCAAAAGACAGTTTAAAAGCACATTACCAAAGTGGCTTTTTTTCTGCCATGCAAGTCAATGGCAGAAACCTAAATTTTAACATTACTCTGACTCCGTTCTGTTGCCACGAGAGGGTCGCAATTTGCCATGCAATCCTGCCGCAACTAGGACTACATGGTGACCGAATCTGAGCCCTCTAGGTTGAACAGAACCGGAGTCGTGGGTTCCAGGTTTCTGCTCATTCTGACTTAACCGTTTCAAAGCTTTCTCCGCCATTACGCTCAATGGTAGGACCCTCCTCGCCGGCGTGACCCTTTCTCGCCGCCATTACTGCTCGGACCCTGTTGGGGTCAAGTGACGGGGTTCCTAACATCTGGGGGCAAAATGAATTTTATCTCTAGGTGCCCTGGATCAGAAGTTCCCACGCCAATTGACCTAGTTCCCACGCCAATTGCGCGCTCATTGCTCTTTTTTTACAATGTTGCCGAGCTTGCGGCTTTGCGGTCAGGCAGTAAAAAAACAGTGCAGCAAGCCTCTACATTTGTTACACTGTCAAAGGAGCAAATGGAAACAATGTGAGGCAATTCAACATGTTCTTTTATTGGTGGAGTCAGTACAAAAACATTTATTTACAAATACTGTACAATGTTGAAACATTTAAAGTGCACAGCAATTCTAACCATCAACACACAATAATACATACTGCAGCCTTTATTAAATTCTTCTGGCAGATTGAAATCGGAGAAACATTTACAAAACATTTGTAAAACATGGAGATACATGAAAAATGGACGTTTATACTGTATGAATATTAATTTATAATACAGTATAAATGCAGTATATATATATACTGTATATAAAATCTACTGTTTGTTTTTGGTGCATGGGGCACTGGGAGTTAAAGTGACTTGCTTTTTATGTACTGTATTTGGGGGTTGTCTTTGGGGGTTTATTCATCAAATTATTATGATGAACTGCCTTTTGAAATTACAGTGCTGTTAACTATTTCAGCCACACACCTCCAGAGTTTTTAATCCCTCCCTAGCCAAGCATCAATCGGCTGAGTCACCCTATCCTACCAACCCCCTCTGTCCACTGGGTTGTTAATCTTCTGCATATTGCCATTGTGTTCTTAATCCGCCCATAGCCGAGCTACAAAGACTCAGTACGCCTGCGTCTAATCACACCATCCCCCTCCCCCAACCCTTAGAGGCCTGTTTTGTTAACGGTAACGCTTTGGAAAATCCCCTCTCAAATTTGAAATGTAAATCTGATGTGCACAGCACTGTGAGTATTGAGAGTAAACTGATACTGTATTTCATCAGGGTGTGAAAACATTTGTCTGTCAGTATGGTTTACAGTCACATGTTTTAAATACAATACAGTACATTCTTTAATATCTTTAAAATAAAAATATATAAATATAATTTAAAATAATCCGTTCTGTGGGTCTGAGCGGGTTGAAATTCACCTGGTCCTCATGCGGAAGGACCCTTGCCATAGTGGCAAAATATCAGCCTTGCACGACCCCCGGAACCGGAGATACCAAAAGACAGTTTAAAAGCACATTACCAAAGTGGCTTTTTTATGCCATGCAAGTCAATGGCAGAAACCTGAACTTTAACATTACCCTGACTCCGTTCTGTTGCAACGAGAGGGTCGCAATTTGCCATGCAATCCTGCCGCAACTAGGACTACATGGTGACCGAATCTGAGCCCTCTAGGTTGAACAGAACCGGAGTTGTGGGTTCCAGGTTTCTGCTCATTCTGACTTAGCCGTTTCAAAGCTTTCTCCGCCATTACGCTCAATGGTAGGACCCTCCTCGCCGGCGTGACCCTTTCTCACTGCCATTACTGCTCAGACCCTGTTGGGGTCAAGTGAGGGGGTTCCTAACATCTAGGGGCAAAATGAATTTTATCTCTAGGTGCCCTAGAACAGAAGTTCCCACGCCAATTGACCTAGTTCCCATGCCAATTGCCCTAGTTCCCACGCCATTTGCGCGATCAGGCTGTAAAAAAACAGTGCAGCAAGCCTCGACATTTGTTACTCTGTATTTTGTTATACAGTAATATCAAAGGAGCAAATGGAAACAATGCACAGTACAGTACTTATTTGTTCAGTCAGTTCAAAAACATTTATTTACAAATACAATGTTGAAGCATTTTAAGTAACATCTCCTTTATTAAAGAAACACAGTACTGTATACAGTACAGTACAGTGGGATGGTGCGCAACACAATCAGTCAGACCTGCACCAGTTCAGTCCTAGAGGGCAGCAAACAGGGCAGGTTTTCAGGGCAACCTTGAAAACCGTGCCTGTTTGCGGCCCTCAGGGACTGGAGTTGTGCATGTCCTGTGTAAAAAAACACACAACAACATCTCCTTTTTTAAGTGCAGCGGGTACTGTAGGGCAAAACATATACAGTACAATACAGTTCAGCACAACAGTATGGTCTCACTGAAAGTCCTCCACATTGTCCATCCAGGGCCGATTCCTTGCATGCGCAAAACGCCATTAATGCAGTCTCTAACGCCTTTCGTTACAGGATCTGTAACTGCATAAAAGCGCCGCATTTCTTCCCCAATGTTTTTCCTTAAATTGACAGGAAGCGCCTTTTTTACGCGAATCCCATCGTAGTTCACTTTGAACACCCACTCGCAGTACAACGAGTAGGGAATATGGTGCTTAAAAATCACCAAGGCATACTTGTGGGGTACACCAGCACTCCTCACCCTATACTTCTCCATGAACGCCGGTGGCAGATCGCACAGGGTGATGTCGGGCACCTTTTCGATGCGAGCGGGTGTAGGTCTTTTGGGAACTGGTGTGCTTGAGGCGACGGGCGATGGTAGGTAGTCTGGGAGGAAGCTTTCCTCCGGTCATGGTCGCCGTGTTGTCTCCTGGCGTGGTCTTGACGGGCTTGTCATGTCCTCCTCAATGGCATATATGTACACTACATCTTCTGGTGGAGGGGGTGCGCTTGGTGATGGAAGGGGGTCGAAGGTCCCATTCATCACATCCATGTCACCCCCCTGCTCCGGCATCGGGGAAACAGGGGCATTAGCACCGAACAAATAATGTATGCCCGCAATGTCAGCCTCTATCTTCTCCATCCGTTGATCCATCCGTTGTTCCATTTGTAGCATCCGTTGCTCAACATTTAACATGGTCTCCAGAAGCAGATCTATCTTTGCCAGCACAATAGAATTCCCGGGGAGATCCACACTTATCCCATTCAGCATCCGGTCTAACGAGCTGCTTCTTGTGCATGGCGTGTGGATATCTGGGGGGATGGGTGCAATGGAGGATGAGTTGGGGGTTCCATGGACAGAAGCGGCATCGAGGGAGAGTGGAGGAGGTGACCTGTGGATACCCGGTAGAGGAGAAGTGGCAGCGTCGTCGAAGAGGGTTGGAGAAAGTGACCTTTGGATTTCCGGGCGAGAAGCGCAAAGGAGACAGTGACCCGTGGATTTCAGAGGCGGCAGCGTCGTCAGATGGAACCGGAGAAGATGGGGTGGAGTAGACGGGCTGAAGTTTTCCGGGACAGCTACAGCAGAGTCGTCGAAGCATATGTGAGGAATTGGTCTGCGAGTTCGATGGGTTGGCTGCCAATCGTTTTGTGTCGAGAGTACATCACCGTATATCTTCTTCACATAATGAGGCTGACGTCTAAGAAAACCCTTAAACTTTGGGGTCAGCAGAAGGTTTTCTTTATTGGCCTTAGCCTGTCGCTTTGCCCTTGGCGTGGAAACGGCAACCGCCTTTCGCTTTTTCAGCATGACAGGCACGGCAGAGGCGAGTGGGTTCTTGCGTCCATAGAACCGGGGTTGCTCCATGGAAGCAGGGGGCACAATGCAGTACAGTATCTGGACAAGGGCAAGTTCAGATAAAGTAGAAAGAACAGGATATTCAGCGCTCGTGCTGTATGAAAATGTGGATAGTCCCTTTGCAGCATGCACATGGAGCGACTCCCCAGAAGCTCCCAACTCAAGGTGAACCCCCCTGAAAAGGGGGGAAGACACCCTGAAAAACAAGGTATAAAAAATGCACAGATGCGCACCAGGGATTAGTGAAAGGTAATTTATTAAAAATGTACACAGTAACTGATGGGATCCAACCCCACCTCAGAAAAGCTAAGCAGCTAAAACGGCTAAGTACCACCAGAGAGAAATTCTAGTTGTGACTATACCCTAAGCTGCACAGCATAAAAATTACAGTTAATGCATATAAAATAAACATGAAATAAACAACATGAAAAAGCCTATTTATCAATTCGTGATGAAACCGCCATAGGAAAAAACACTGGCAAGGGGAGACGGACACTCACACTGAGACAGTCAGCAGACTCGCGGTGTCTGCAGAGGATCCGGATCTCGGCACCGCGGAGATGGAAAAAACCGCTGCTGTCTCCTGCAGGCTCCGTCACAGCTTGCCAGCAAACACGCGCAGGATGACCTGTCTTGACCTCTAGGTCTCCCCTTGCCAGTGTTTTATCCTATGGCGGTTTCATCACGAATCGATAGATAGGCTTTTTCATGTTGTTTATTCCATGTTTATTTTATATGCATTAACTGTAATTTTTATGCTGTGCAGCTTAGGGTATAGTCACAACTAGAATTTCTCTCTGGTGGTACTTAGTCGTTTTAGCTGCTTAGCTTTTCTGAGGTGGGTTGGATCCCCTCAGTTACTGTGTACATTTTTAATAAATTACCTTTCACTAATCCCTGGTGCGCATCTGTGCATTTTTTATACCAAGTTCAGATAAAGATCATGGAGTGGTGGGCTATGCAAAGTGTGTGACCTTTTATGCATGGTGACCAGGTACAGGTGTTGAAAGTGAGCGTACTCTAATGTGAGTCATTACCGTATAAATACACCATCCATTTTGTGTATTGACTGCACATAGAATACACATCGACTAAACATCGAATATACATTCTTGTGTTTGTATTTCTTTCTACTCGCAGCAATGCCTGTTAAAAAGATTTCAAAGGATCTCAGCATGCGAATTAAGGAGATGTACACGAGCGGACACCGAATTGCTGCTATCCAATGCTGGTTAGCTACTTATGGCCTCGTTGTGCCATCAAACACCGTGAGCTATCATGCATACGGAAAAAACAGAGACCGGAAAAGGGCACCAAGGGTAACTAACGCGTAAGTAAATTTATAAAACTTAACAAAAAAAAATATAGAAAACTGTACGTACTGAACTGTACTGTTCATACAGTACAGTACATCTACAGTACAGTACTGTATCTACTGTAATACTGTTGTTATTTCTGTTGATTTATATTACAACATAGTTTGTCTATTTATATTTATAGTACAGCAGTATACATTTTTTTGTATATTTCAATTTATCTTACAACGGTATATATAGGATGTATATTTATATTACAACAGTATATTTATTTTGTATATTTATATTTATAGTACAACAGTATATATATTTTGTCTATTTATATTTATAGTACAGCAGTACTGTATACATTTTTTGTATATTTCAATTAATCTTACAAGGGTATACTGTATATACACAGGCGGCACACTTTATTCGAGTGCGGCTCATTCCGCAAGCCGGGAAATGTCCCGGCTTGCGAGCCACACTCCCTCAGCGTGCCGCGCATCACCGATGCGCGGTCACGAATCATCGGGTGCCTGTGCCGCCTGTACGCATGCCCAGGGCTCCCCGAGGGAGCCCTGGTGTCGCGTGGATCTACTTACGGCGGCGGGACGTTCCGGGGGACCCGGCGGACCCGGTAAGGAGAGGGGGAAGCCCCGATCGGCGGGCCTCTCCTCCGAGGCTTCGGCGCGCGCCCGGCACCCTCCGGCGCGTGCCAGTTTACTGCTGCGGCCGAGAACGGGCAAATGCTCGAATAAACTCGGCCGCAGCAGTAGGATGTATATTTATATTTATATTACAACAGTATATTTATTTTGTATATTTATAGTACAACAGTATACATTTTTTGTATATTTATATTTACTGTATATTACAACATTACATTTATATACATTTTATATTGCTACATATTAATAAAACAATATATTTTCTTTACATTGTAGGGAGACAACTCTTCTGGTGGACAAAATAAGTGAGGAGAATGATGAGAGGAGTGCATTAAGGGTTAAAAACACTCTGCAGGAAAACCACAATCTGACTGTATCCGAGAGCAGCATAAAGAAGATGAGACGCAGCATTGGATGGAAATATAGACGTGTGATTTTAGTACTGGACAGTACAGGAGGTAAAAGTGTTGTTTAGCAAACTGTACTGCACTGTGCAGCTAAAATGTTTTATTCCTTGTCATTACAGAGCGTACCCCATGATACGGGACGCAAACAAAATCAAAAGAGTGCTCCAGGCCCAGGCATGGATCGACAGCGGGGAGACTTTCCAGGATTGCATCTTCACTGATGAGTCTACTGTGTCACTGGAGAGATTTGCAAGATTTGCGTTCCACAAAAAAGGCCGCATATCTTTGTAGCCGCGGCCAAAACACCCTGTGAAGCTGCATGTGTGGGGTGCCATCTCTAGGTGTGGACCGGGATGTATTGTCATCTTTGAAGGTAAAATTTATCAAATATAATGTCGCCTAATGCACTGTACTTGACTAGTGTTGCCTTACCGTATGCACTGTACTGTACTATTGTGCAGTTTTTTGAGCACTTTGCTTTTCTTGCTATAGGAATCATGAATAAAGCTTTCTTCCAAGACAACATTGTGCCCGAGATAGTGCAATACAACACACGCGAGTTCCCCAATGGTCACCGCTTCTACCAGGACAACGATCCCAAGCACACCGCGTCAACGGCGCATATCCTTGAGCGCGGCATCAACTGGGTGAAGACGCCAGCGGAGTAAGTGCAGTAGACCGTGTCCTATTTTTGTTCCCCACTGTTTTTAGCTCTTAAAACAATTGTCCTTTCTTTCCAATGACAGATCGCCAGACTTCAATCCGATCGAAATGGTCTGGCATCAGCTGAAGGACCATATCCGGAAAGTGGCGAAACTCTCCAAAAAGGACGAGTTGTTGAAAGGCATAATGAGTTTTTGGAACGATGTACTCACCGTGGAACGCTGCAATAAATATATAGACCATATTGCCACTGTGTTGCCCATTGTCATCGCGCGTAATGGGCAAGCATCAGGAAAGTAGTACTGTGCTGTAATATTGTAAGTACAGTATGATACAGGTAAGTATGGCACAGATTTTTTCTTTCCAGATAGTAATAGTATACAGTAGTTAGTTTTTTCTTTACAGAGAGAGCAGCATCAGCCATCAGGTTACAGTACATCGAATTTAACAGTAGTCAGAGTATACAGTAGTTCCAGTATACAGTAGACTAGTTTGACAGTACTACAGTAACTGCCTACTAACTGCTCCATTTTTTTCTTTCCAGAGAAAGCTGCACCAGCCACCTACAGTAGTTCTGCCATAATACAGCACAGTACGCACATACAGTACAGTACAGTACAGTAACTGCACTAATTTTTTGTTTTCTTGTCGTTTCAGGAAAAAGGGGGGCCTAGGGGGAGATGGGGGCGTTGTGTCCTGTCAAATTTGCTTGTACAGTCAAATGTACGGTATATAAACAGCAGTAATGATGTACACAAAACCTCTCCTCTCTCAATGAACTACTGTACTGCAGACAGAATGAGGAAAAGATAAAGACGGAAAAAATAATATTACTATACAGTATATAGTATATATATTATACAGTACATTACAGTACTATATATAGTATTAAAAGATATTCTTATAAATGTGCATTACTCATGTTTCCCCATGTTTTACAAATGTTTTCCAAATGGTTATCCAATTTCAAGCTGCCAAAAAACTTAATAAAGACTGCATTATGTATTATTCCTGATTATTTTTATATTTGTATTTTTTGGTTCCTGATAAAATAAAATAAATATTTATTCTCTTTCCTGTGAATCATAATCATTGACAACCACCCCTACAGTGCACCAATGAATAAGAATGTTTTGTAAATGTTTCTCCGATTGAACCCGCTCAGACCCATAGAACGGATTATTTTAAATTATATTTATATATTTTAATTTTAAAGATATTAAAGAATGTACTGTATTGTATTTAAAACATGTGACTGTAGGAGGCGCATGCGCGATGTTGAGGCGGATGGCTGCTTAAGCCTAGAGCTCCGTCCCCCGCCAACACAATAGAGCTAAAATAACCACTTTCTTGCGATCCTCAAACCCCGGCACTTATATACAGCTAACAAAGAACACTCAGAGATGGCCCCGCAAACTAATAAAAAGAAGGCCACGAGCGATCTACGCAGATACCTGAACAGATCAGGGGCAAAGGGTACCGGAGCCGAAATGGCAGTGGGCTCAGCCGCGGGGTCGGATTCCGACCGAGAGGAGGAGGCAGTGGAGGAGCTTGAACAGCTGCCGGTAAGGCGCTGTGATTTCGATCGGCTCTATAATGACATGCACAAACTTTTTTGGGCAGAAATACAGGAGCTCCGTAAGGAGGTTCAGGGAGTGGGGGAGCACACAGGGGACCTGGAGGAGAAAATGGCGGCAACTTCAAAAGCCATACAAAAATCAGACAAGAGATCCTCACACTTACAAGCCCAAATCACAGAAATAGCAGAGAGACAGGAAGATGCAGAGAACAGGGATCGCCGCAATAACATACGGATCCGCGGCATACCTGAAGAGATCACAGAGATAGAAGACTTTGTCTCCCGCTGGATGACGTCCCTGCTGCCTGACACCCCTGCACCGGAGCTTCTGATGGACCGCTGACATCGAGCTCTCAGGAGCAGACCTGTGGCTAATCAACAACCTCGCGACGTAATAGCGACGCTGCATTACTTTTGCACCCGAGAATCACTCTTCCAGAAGACACGCACCCAAAATGCCTGCAAGTTCGAGGAAACTACCCTCCAATTGTTCCAGGATCTCTCCCCTCTCACACTGGCTAGACGGCAGAAACTGCAGCCGGTCACGAGGCTCCTCCGGGACAGAGCCATCAGATACAGATGGACCTTCCCGTTCGGCCTACTGGTCATCAAGAACGGGAAGGCCGTCTCCATGAGAGAACCAGAGAAGGGGGACGACTTCCTCCACAAACTGGGAGTGAAAGAGGCCCCGATCAACAGGCCTCAAGAGGAGCCAGCACGAGAGGTGGACTGGCAGAGAGTGGCTAGCCCCAAACGAAGCCGGGAACCGCAGAGGGGAGATAAAGACTAACACAGTGGACAATGCGTTTCACCACACCTAAAGTTTCCGCAGTTGCGGACCCAGTTTGTATTAAAATGGCGCTGTTGCCCTACACCCTCAACTCAAGCAGGGATGAGACATCATCCATCAAAGTCCCAGCAATGGGGTAAAAATATCCCCAAATACGTGGAAGCGGATGAAGACTGGCCGACGAGCTGAAAAAGGAGACCCGCAGCACACTTACCTTGTCGGGCGGCCGAACGGAGGGAAGCGGGTCACGGAGGATGGCCGTGGAACGCAAGCTGGCCAAGATGGAGGTGTCCCTGGCCATGGCAGATGGAGAGAACAGCACCGGAAGAAGAAGGACCAGTGGCGGGAAGACAACGCGGGAAAGCACCCATCTCCGAGACCAGCCGAAGGGAAAATGGCGACGGCCGGAAGGACGTCACAGGATATGGCCCGGCGGCCATCTTGGTAGAGGCGGAGGTGGTACAGACTAGAGACAAGAGGCCAAAGGCGGACATACGTCATAGGCCCGCGACGGACAATGTCGCAAACAGTTTAAACACCCACCGAAGCCACAAATTACAGTTACAACACAGCCATATAAGTATTAGTTAGTATAAAAATAAAGATAAAAAATAAAGGCACACACAGCTCACTCCATAAAGGGTAGAAACAAGACACACGGAGGGAGAATTAAAAGGGCTTCCCGGGATCCGGAGATAAGGGGGGGAAAGGAATTAGGTCCTTAGCTCACTAGATATAGGCAACATCAAAGAATGCAGAATGCAGACATAGGTAGGGAGTGCTACGGTTACAAACAGTTCTGGTTCACAAACAAAAAAAAAAAAAAAAAGGAGGGAGAGGAGAAAGGGGGGGAAAGGGAAAAAAAAAAAAGTGGTTACAGGTTTTGTTTTATATGGCACTACTTGGCGGGGAGGGGAGGGAGGAGAGCTCCCGCCTACCATCGTCATGGGACTCCACGTGGGCACCTGGGGGTTATCCCTCAGGGGGCCCATGCAAGACCCCACTGGGCCGGTGGAGGGGGGCTCTGGAGACGGGAGGGAAACCACCCGAGATAGAGCCCAGACCGGACACCCAGGAGGGGCAGCCAAGTGACAGCGGGGGGTTGGCCCCGACTGTACACCAAAGGTTCTATTTGTCTATGTTGTGTTCCCCGTGTTTCCCCGGTGTGTGTCCCTTTGTTTTTCCCCCATACAGCCCGCGAGCACAGAAACAAGGAAGGGAGACCGGAGATGGATCCTAGGACCAAGCTCCACAACTGGGCCAGCAGAGTTTACGATAACACCAAGAGGCTTCAATACCAACAGACATCTGAGGGAACCTGGGTAGGCACCCCAGCCTTCGTCATACCATGGGCTCTGACGGTTGATTGGAAAAGCGAAAAGGTTTGGAAATACACTCATGAGTAAAGGGATCACCATTATTTCACATAATGTGAAAGGCTTTAACAGTCCAGGGAAACGCAGACTAGCTATGGCGGACTACAAAAAAACAGACCCTGACATAATTCTATTACAAGAAACGCATTTTTCCAAAGCTAGCTCACCAAAATATATTGATCATAGGTTTAGGATTTGGTTCTCAGCCTCAGCCAAAAAAAAAAAAGAGGAGTAGCCATTCTACTGCATAACCGTTTGCCCTTTGCGATTAAGACCATTAAAAAAGACTACAACGACTGATTTCTGATTATAAGCGGCGAAATAAGAGGTCAGCCGATCACACTGGCAAACGTTTATGCGCCAAGTGAAGGTACAGAAGCTTTCCTGGAAAGGTTTTTCTCCGTCCTCCAGAGGATAGCACAGGGATGCGTAATACTAGGGGGCGATTTTAATCAGACATTAGATCCAGTAATGGATAAATGCACTCCGAGCGGCAAAGCTAGATCAAAGGTCAGACAAACCTGGAATAGAGGGCTGAGAGCTAATAACCTTTTAGATATATGGCGGGAACAACACCGCCAGGACAAAGGATTTACATTCTACTCCCACCCACATGACAGATATAGTAGGATAGACTACCTCTTTATATCCAGTAGAATGGTTTCACAGATCTCCCACTCGGGCATCCACGATATTTCGTGGTCAGATCATGCGCCGATAGAGCTGCGGTGCTCCGATTTTATTCTGGACAGACCAGGAGCGAACTGGAAACTTAATGAAGTTTTAATAAAAATCCCCGAAATTGCACAAAAGGTAGGGGATAGAATCAGGGAATATTTTCAAGAGAATACGGGAAGCGTGACTTCGCAGGCTACCCTATGGGAAGCCCATAAGGCGACTCTGAGAGGAGAGCTCATAAGGATTGCAAGCAGGCGAAAGAGGGAGAAGGACAAAAAAATCAATCAGTTACAAGAAGAATTGGCAGTCCTCTCAGCTCGACATAAAAATAGCAAAGATGCAATGACCCTTAAGGAGCTGCTAGACACTAAAACCAAACTTAATATCTTGCTGACCTCCCGTGCTGAAAAGGAGCTGACATGGTCTAAGCGGAAATTTTTCGAGAAAGCAAACAGGCCAGATACCCTACTTGCCAACAAACTAAGAGACAAAAACCAAGTATCCCAAATTCAGACAATTCGAACAGAGCAGGGGGATCTGACCTCTGACCCCCAAAAAATAGTTAATGAATTTAAAACATATTATGAAACCCTCTACGACGGGGCGAAGGTGGCACACACGCCAACCACAAAAGCAGGACTAAAGACGTTCTTAACAGAGGCTCAATTGCCTAAAGTGACCAGAGAGGAGAGGGACGCACTACAGGCAGACTTTACTATCGAGGAACTCCTAGAGGTAATGAAGTCATTAAAAGCAGCCAAGGCCCCAGGCCCGGATGGCTTTTCCAATCTCTATTATAAGAAATTTCGCAAAATACTAGCTCCTCATCTACTAAAACTGTGTAATTCCTTCATGGATGGTGCCCCCATCCCGGGCCCGATGCTCCAGGCGTCTATCTCAGTAATCCACAAACAAGGAAAGGACCCAGCGGACTGTAAAAGCTATAGGCCCATCTCTTTAAAAAACTCAGATACCAAAATCTTTTCCAAACTTTTAGCTAACCGCCTTAACCAGGTGTTGTCCAAGTTGGTCCATCCTGATCAAGTGGGGTTCATATGTGGTCGACAAGCAGCTGATAACACCAGACGGATAATAGATTTGATTGATCTGGCGCAAAAAAAACATATTACGTCTATGGTGCTTAGTTTAGATGCAGAAAAAGCGTTCGACAGAATTGACTGGCCCTACTTGAGGGAGACGCTGGGGGCGTTCGGCCTGGGTGGGAGAATGATAGAGGCAATTCTCGCTCTGTATCGGGGACCGACGGCGAAGGTCAGACACCAGGGCTTCCCCTCGGAAGAATTCCAGATTAAGAGCGGCACCAGACAAGGCTGTCCTCTGTCACCCCTTCTCTTTGCGCTATGCATCGAACCCCTAGCGGCGCACATACGCCTCAGTCCGAATATAGCAGGAATCCAAATTAGTGACCAGCCACATAAAGTGGCCCTGTACGCTGATGACGTGATACTCACGCTATCACAGCCCCTCACCTCTCTACCGAACGTCTTTCAATTGCTAGGGGAATTTAATGCGATATCTGGGTTCAAAATTAACCAAGCAAAATCAGAAGCCCTAAATATCAACTTACCTAAGGCCACCGAGAAACTGATCACGGTGAACTTTGAATTCAAATGGCAAACCTCCTCCATAAAATATTTAGGGATAAATATCACGAAGCAATCAGGCACCCTTTATAAGGCGAATCACCCCAGACTAATACGGACACTGAAGGAAGATCTCCGGAAATGGGCAGGGTACAACATATCCTGGATTGGCAGGATTCAATCTCTAAAAATGAATCTCCTTCCCAGAATTCTGTACCTATTTCAGACTCTTCCGGTCCCTATAATCAGGGAAGAGATCCTTCGGTTACAGTCCACAATGGTGAAGTTTGTCTGGGGTAATAAAACCCCCCGCATCAAAACTAGCACGCTAATTCGGCCCACAACAAGAGGAGGATTAGCGGTACCTTGCCTGTTATCATACTTCAGAGCGGCCCAATTGACCCAAATTATCCAGTGGCTCACCCACCCTAGTTGGAGGCGATGGGTGGAACTGGAGGCGGCCTGCAGTGCCCCGGTGGCATTGCAGGACCTGATCTGGCTCCCAAATAAGGTCTGCAAGGACTTCACACACCCGCTCCCCGCGGTTGTCAGCTCTTTGGCAGTATGGGACAAAAGCAAATATAAACACGTCTTGATGAGACAACACTCTTTGATGACCCCAATTTTGGGAAACCCTGATTTCGCTCCGGGCCTGCAGAAGAAAGATTTTATTACATGGACACAGAAGGGCTATACTCGCCTTTTACACCTGAAGGGTAGAATATCTATCAAACCGTTTGAGCAAATTAAGTCTGAAAAATCAATTCCAAATTCTGAATTCTTTAGATACCTCCAGCTAAGAGCTTTCTATGATAAATTTCCCATTCGAGCTAAACGCACTAATTTTGAACAGCTCTGTTCTACTGGAACAGGAACCAAGGGACTTATCTCTACGATGTACAAGGCGGTGGTCTGTCCGACTTCTGACGCCGACATGACACTAAAATATAAGAATAGATGGGAAATAGATCTGGGGGACACACTAGAGGACGAGGACTGGGACTATATTGTTTTAGCGGCAGCTAAGAGCTCAATCTGCACGACATTGAAGGAGAACGCGTATAAGGTCCTGATGAGGTGGTATTTGACCCCATTACGATTATCAAAGTTTGTCAGGGGTTACCCTCCATTGTGCCCTAAACAATATGGGGAGCAGGCAGACTTGCTGCACATGCTGTGGGGTTGCACCAAGATACTCCCAATCTGGGAAGATATCAGAAATTGGCTCCAGAGAATTCTCGACTGCGTGATCCCTTTAGACCCCTGGTTGTTTCTGCTGGCCAGACGCACCCCGGGGTTAAACAGGTCGGAGAACAAATTGATTGCACATTTTGCAACTGCCCTGAGGTGCGAAATCGCAGCATTGTGGAAGCAGTCGGAACTACCAAATATCCCAAAAATCAGGAACAGAATTTGGCACGTTTGCCGGATGGAACAGTTAACGAGTCTAGTTAACGACACCGGCACAAACTTTCTAAAAGTCTGGTCTCCATGGCTAGACCTGAACGATATCCCAGGGATCAATGCCTCCAACATACTGCTCTAATAGATCTAGGCGCGTTCTCCTTTGATGAGTGTAGGGGACGGGGAGACATAGAATACGATCAACAAGAGGGAATAACTAAATTCGGAAGCAAAATGAGCGAGCAGGGACTAGGATACATACGTGAGATTAGACGCCAACATTACGATTGCAGTTAACCTGAGATCTGTCGGACCGGAAGTCTTCAAAGCCCAAGAGATCCAGAGCCTTGATGGAACCGTAGTTTCCAAGATGAGCCCAACGGAGCTGAAGCCTCTCTGGGGCAACCTCACCCCCCCCTCCCTTCCTCCTCCCCCTGGTGTCGTATGATTGTCAGTCTTGTTGGTCTGTACGTAACCCCGGTATGTCTTACGTGAGTCTACTTATAAAATGAGTTGGTATGGGTACTGTTGTATAAGACAATGGGTTGGCAGAAAATGTGATAATTGTACCATGCACTCAATAAAAACTTTTTTGGTTGAAAAAAAAAAACATGTGACTGTAAACCATACTGACTGACAAATGTTTTCACACCCTAATGAAATACAGTATCAGTTTACTCTCAATTCTCACAGTGCTGTGCACATCAGATTTACATTTCAAATTCGAGAGGGGATTTTCCAAAGCGTTACCGTTAACAAAACAGGCCTCTAAGGGTTGGGGGAGGGGGGTTGTGTGATGAGACGCAGGCGTACTGAGTCTTTGTAGCTCGGCTATGGGCGGATTAAGAACACAATGGCAATATGTAGAAGATTAACGACCCAGTGGAGAGAGGGGGTTGGTAGGATAGGGTGACTCAGCCGATTGACGCTTGGCTAGGGAGGGGTTAAAAACTCTGGAGGTGTGTGGCTGAAATAGTTAACAGCACTGTAATTTCAAAAGGCAGTTCATCATAATAATTTGATGAATAAACCCCCAAAGACAACCCCCAAATACAGTACATAAAAAGCAAGTCACTTTAACTCCCTGTGCCCCATGCACCAAAAACAAACAGTAGATTTTATATACAGTATATATATACACTGCATATATACTGTATTATAAATTAATATTCATACAGTATAAACGTCCATTTTTCATGTATCTCCATGTTTTACAAATGTTTTGTAAATGTTTCTCCGATTTCAATCTGCCAGAAGAATTTAATAAAGGCTGCAGTATGTATTATTGTGTGTTGATGGTTAGAATTGCTGTGCATTTTAAATGTTTCAACATTGTACAGTATTTGTAAATAAATGTTTTTGTACTGACTCCACCAATAAAAGAAAATGTTGAATTGTCTCACATTGTTTCCATTTGCTCCTTTGACAGTGTAACAAATGTAGAGGCTTGCTGCACTGTTTTTTTAACTGCCTGACCGCAAAGCCGCAAGCTCGGCAACATTGTAAAAAAAGAGCAATGAGCGCGCAATTGGCGTGGGAACTAGGACAATTGGCGTGGGAACTTCTGTTCCAGGGCACCTAGAGATAAAAAAAATTTGCCCCTAGATGTTAGGAACCCCGTCACTTGACCCCAACAGGGTCCGAGTAGTGATGGCGGCAAGAAAGGGTCACGCCGGCGAGGAGGGTCCTACCATTGAGCATAATGGCGGAGAAAGCTTTGAAACGGCTAAGTCAGAATGAGCAGAAACCTGGAACCCACAACTCCGGTTCTGTTCAACCTAGAGGGCTCAGATTTGGTCACCATGTAGTCCTAGTTGCGGCAGGATTGCATGGCAAATTGCGACCCTCTCGTGGCAACAGAACGGAGTCAGAGTAATGTTAAAGTTCAGGTTTCTGCCATTGACTTGCATGGCAGAAAAAAAGCCACTTTGGTAATGTGCTTTAAACTGTCTTTTGGTATCTCCGGTTCCGGGGGTCGTGCAAGGCTGATATTTCGCCACTATGGCAAGGGTCCTTCCGCATGAGGACCAGGCGAATTTCAACCCGCTCAGACCCACAGAACGGGTTATTTTAAATTATATATATATATATATTATATATATTCGCGCAATTGGCGTGGGAACTACTTAGGGCCTCGGTCAAGTTCACGGCCAATTGGCGTGGGAACTTCTGTTCTAGGGCACCTAGAAATAAAGAACCCCCTCACTTCACCCCAACAGGGTCCGAGCATGTACAGTACTGTACTTTAAAATAAATTAAATATGCAATTTTACTATTACTCCCCTCACCACTCCCCGAAGAAGACCGTTTTAAGTCGAAACGCGTTGGAGTGGGAGTCTGTGAAGTGGGACCCCTACCGCTTTTCCTGACAAGAGGCTCTGATCATTTTTTATTTGGCCCTTGACACCTATGCTTTAAGTGGTGATGTATACATAATATTGTTACATGTGCTATTACTGCCTCCACTTTCTGCAGTTATCTCTCTACAACAAACAGTGATTTTTTGCTGGATGTGCACTAATCTGCAGTGTGTGCATATGAAACACATATATGCTCAATTGAGTGCTTCTTGTGTTTGTTGAACAACCTCTGGTGCTTGATTTGCCTTATCCTTGTACCTTTGCCTCTAGGTATATATGCTTGGTAGATGTGAGTCCCCCTCCTCTTTTAATTTTCTTCCCTTGTTTTTAACCCACTATAATTAACTCATTGTTAATATTCCCTTGGTATGCCGTGTGCTTCTTGAAAGGTTGCTTTCCTTGTTGCTATATATTTCTATCATCCTTTAGCACCACTGTCTAGTGTTATTATACTACATATTTACAGTTTTGGGGCAACAGTGATATATTGTGTCGATGTGGTATACTTTTGTGTGTTCTATTATATGTCTTTTGCTTTCTCTCTATAGCAATTCTTATACCAGCTCCACTTTTAATTAAATACCTTCCCTTCCTTTTTCATGCAAGAGCTAGTATGAATTTTAGTGCGCAGGAAGAGCAGAGAATTGCCAGCGCCAAAGCAGCTTTCTCATTTTCACGCACTGATTTAGCTGACAACAGTACTGATACCCCTGTCTCTGGATCTACAGAGACAGATGCTCTGAATACGTTTAAATATCTATCACAGAGGAGACTGCGTAGCTGGTGGAACGCACGGCACTCGATAATTATCTCTTATACAAAATAATCCCAAGAGGTTTGAGGATTAAGCTTTTCCCTGCCTTTGAATTATTTGATATCTCTTTGAAAGAACGTTGGGAAGCATCTCTTACTAGATGCTCATTGGAGCTGATAGTCATTCTTTTTTTTTTTCAACCAAAAAAGTTTTTATTGAGTGCATGGTACAATTCTATATATAACAGTACACATGCCAACTCATTTTATATTTAGACACGCAAAAGACGTACTGGGGTGACATACAGACCAACTAGACTTACACCCAGACTAGACATAGGAAACGGCAGGGAAGGGGGGGGGGGGAAGGGTAGAACAGCCACAGAAAGGCTTCGATTCAGCTGGGTCCGTCGCGGAGACTGCTGCCATAGAAAGTCACCTTATCCTTTGGGCTTTGAGGCCTCCAGGACCGTCCGAGCACGGGACATTTGTTGTCTTCCTGGTTATATTCGTCTGCGCGTGAGGGCGCTGACCCCTACTTTCTCCCTTGACTACCGGGATTAGTTGACCTCTTATGTTGAATGTAATCTATGTCTCCCCGTCAGCTACACGCATCCAAGGAGAACGCGTCTAGCGCTATTAAAGTAGTATATTGGAGGCATTGACCCCTGGGATATCATTCAGGGCCAACCATGGAGCCCAGACTTTTAGAAAGTTTGTGCCGGTGTCGTTAACCAGACTCGTTAACTGTTCCATCCGGCAAACGTGCCAAATTCGATTTCTGATTTTTGGGATATTTGGTATTTCGGGCTGCTTCCACAATGCTGCGATTTCGCACCTCAGAGCAAGTTCAAAATGTGCAATTAATTTGTGCTCCGACCTGTTTAGCCCCGGGGTGCGTCTGGCCAGCAGAAACAACCAGGGGTCCAAAGGGATCGTGCAATTGAGAATTCTCTGGAGCCAATTTCTGATATCTTCCCAGATTGGGAGTATCTTGGTGCAACCCCACAGCATGTGCAGCAAGTCTGCCTGCTCCCCACATTGTTTCGGGCACAATGGAGGGTAGCCCCTGACAAACTTTGATAATCGTAA
This sequence comes from Ascaphus truei, assembly GCF_040206685.1. Lineage (NCBI taxonomy): Eukaryota > Metazoa > Chordata > Amphibia > Anura > Ascaphidae > Ascaphus > Ascaphus truei. Next base: position 51,509 of record NW_027457096.1, on the reverse strand, counting down.
TGGGGTCAAATACCACCGCATCAGGACCTTATACGCGTTCTCCTTCAATGTCGTGCAGATTGAGCTCTTAGCTGCCGCCAAGACAATATAGTCCCAGTCTTCGTCCTCTAGTGTGTCCCCTAAGTCTCTTTCCCATCTATTCTTATATTTTAACGTCACGTCGGCGTCAGGAGTCGGGCAGACCACCGCCTTGTACATTGTAGAGATAAGTCCCTTGGTACCTGTTCCAGTAGAACAGAGCTGTTCAAAATTAGTGCGTTTAGCTCGAATGGGAAATTTATCATAGAAAGCTCTTAGCTGGAGGTATCTAAAGAATTCTGAATTTGGAATTGATTTTTCAGACTTAATTTGCTCAAACGGTTTGATAGATATTCTACCCTCCAGGTGTCGAAGGCGAGTATAGCCCTTCTGTGTCCATGTAATAAAATCTTTCTTCTGCAGACCCGGAGCGAAATCAGGGTTTCCCAAAATTGGGGTCATCAAAGAGTGTTGTCTCATCAAGACGTGTTTATATTTGCTTTTGTCCCATACTGCCAAAGAGCTGACAACCGCGGGGAGCGGGTGTGTGAAGTCCTTGCGGACCTTATTTGGGAGCCAGATCAGGTCCTGCAATGCCACCGGGGCACAGCAGGCCGCCTCCAGCTCCACCCATCGCCTCCGACTAGGGTGGGTGTGCCACTGGATAATTTGAGTCAATTGGGCCGCTTTGAAGTATGACAACAGGCAAGGTACCGCTAATCCTCCTCTTGTTGTGGGCCGAATTAGTGTGCTAGTTTTGATGCGGGGGGTTTTATTACCCCAGACAAACTTCACCATTGCGGATTGTAACCGAAGGATCTCTTCCCTGATTATAGGGGCCGGAAGAGTCTGAAATAGGTACAAAATTCTGGGAAGGAGATTCATTTTTAGAGATTGAATCCTGCCAATCCAGGATATGTTGTACCCTGCCCATTTCCGGAGATCTTCCTTCAGTGTCCGTATTAGTCTGGGGTAATTTGCCTTATACAGGGTGCCTGATTGCTTTGTGATATTGATCCCTAAATATTTTATGGAGGAGGTTTGCCATTTGAATTCAAAGTTCACCGTGATCAGTTTCTCAGTGACCTTAGGTAAGTTGACACTTAGGGCTTCTGATTTTGCTTGGTTAATTTTGAACCCGGATATCGCATTAAATTCCCCTAGTAATTGAAAGACGTTCGGCAGAGAGGTGAGGGGCTGTGATAGCGTGAGTATCACGTCATCAGCGTACAGGGCCACCTTATGTGGCTGGTCACTAATTTGGATTCCTACTATATTCGGGCTGAGGCGGATGTGCGCCGCCAGGGGTTCGATGCCTAACGCAAAGAGAAGGGGTGACAGAGGACAGCCTTGCCTGGTGCCGCTCTTGATCTGGAATTCTTCCGAGGGGAAGCCCTGGTGTCTGACCTTCGCCGTCGGTCCCTGATATAGAGCGAGAATTGCCTCTATCATTCTCCCACCCAGGCCAAACGCCCCCAGCGTCTCTCTCAAGTAGGGCCAGTCAATTCTGTCGAACGCTTTTTCTGCATCTAAACTAAGCACCATAGACGGGATATTCTTTTTTTGCGCCAGATCAATCAAATCTATAATCCGTCTGGTGTTATCAGCGGCTTGTCGACCACATATGAACCCCACTTGATCAGGATGGACCAACTTGGACAACACCTGGTTAAGGCGGTTAGCTAAAAGTTTGGAAAATATTTTTGTATCTGAGTTTATTAACGAGATGGGCCTGTAGCTTTTACAGTCCGCTGGGTCCTTTCCTTTTTTGTGGATTACTGAGATAGACGCCTGGAGCATCGAGCCCGGGATGGGGGCACCATCCAGGAAGGAATTACATAGTTTTAGTAGATGAGGAGCTAGTATTTTACGAAATTTTTTATAATAGAGATTGGAAAAGCCATCCGGGCCTGGGGCCTTGGCTGCTTTTAATGACTTCATTACCTCTAGGAGTTCCTCGATAGTAAAGTCTGCCTGTAGTGCGTCCCTCTCCTCTCTGGTCACTTTAGGCAATTGAGCCTCTGTTAAGAACGTCTTTAGTCCTGCTTTTGTGGTTGGCGTGTGTGCCACCTTTGCCCCATCGTAAAGGGTTTCATAGTATGTTTTAAATTCGTTAACTATTTTTTTGGGGTCAGAGGTCAGATCCCCCTGCTCTGTTCGAATTGTCTGAATTTGGGAGATGTATTTTTTGTCTCTTAGTTTGTTGGCAAGTAGGGTATCTGGCCTGTTTGCTTTCTCAAAAAATTTCCGCTTAGACCATGTCAGCTCCTTTTCAGCACGGGAGGTCAGCAATATATTAAGTTTGGTTTTAGTGTCTAGCAGCTCCTTAAGGGTCATTGCATCTTTGTTAGTTTTATGTCGAGCTGAGAGGACTGCCAATTCCTTCTGTAGCTGATTGATTTTTTTGTCCTTCTCCCTCTTTCGCCTGCTTGCAATCCTTATGAGCTCTCCTCTCAGAGTCGCCTTATGGGCTTCCCATAGGGTAGCCTGCGAAGTCACGCTTCCCATATTCTCTTGAAAATATTCCCTGATTCTATCCCCTACATTTTGTGAAATTGCGGGGATTTTTATTAAAACTTCATTAAGTTTCCAGTTCGCTCCTGGTCTGTCTAGAATAAAATCGGAGCACCGCAGCTCTATCGGCGCGTGATCTGACCATGAAATATCATGGATGCCCGAGTGGGAGATCTGCGAAACCATTCTACTAGAGACAAAGAGATAGTCTATCCTACTATATCTGTCATGGGGGTGGGAGTAGAATGTAAATTCTTTGTCCTGTCGGTGCTTTTCCCTCCATATATCTAACAGGTTATTGGTTCTCAGCCCTCTATTCCAGGTTTGCCTGATCTTTGAGTTGGCTTTGCCACTCGGGGTGCATCTATCCATTGCTGGATCTAGTGTCTGATTAAAATCGCCCCCTAGTATTATGCACCCCTGCGCCATCTTCCGGAGGATGGAGAAGAACCTTTCCAGGAAGGCTTCTGTGCCTGTACTTGGTGCATAAACATTTGCCAGTGTGACCGGCTGACCTCTGATTTCGCCGTTTATAATCAAGAATCGGCCGTTGTAGTCTTTTTTGATGATCTTAATCGCGAAGGGCAAACGGTTATGCAGTAGTATGGCGACTCCTCTTTTTTTTTTGTTGGCTGAGGCTGAGAACCAATTCCTAAATCTATAGTCAATAAATGTTGGTGAACTAGTTTTGGAAAAATGAGTCTCTTGTAAGAGAATTATGTCGGGGTCTGTTTTCTTGTATGTTGCTATAGCTATCCTGCGCTTCCCCGGACTATTAAAGCCTTTCACATTGTGTGAAATGACAATGATGTCTTTATTCATGTGTGTATTTGCAAACCTTCTCTCTATTGCAGTCAGCCAACGGAGCCCTCGATGTCAGCGATGAGGGTCTTTCAATCCTTTCCAGAGCTTCGGGCTGCCGCCTGAAAGCATAAGGGGGAATACATATTCTATGTTGACTTTCTCTCTGAACACTTTGCGCGTAAGGGTATTCCTTACTCCTATGCGGGAGTTCCTGGACCGGAATCTTCTCTGCAGAGACCTGTGGCTGTGGGGTGGGGATACAGAGGAAAACACATTGAGGGGACGCACATATACATATAACACATATTAAAACATTTAAGAACCGTCGGGTGAGTGGGCGAGAGCAAGCTCCCCCACTCTCCTTCTTTGCCTCACTTAGGCGTGCAGCCCTGACGGAGTCTGGGATGGCCCTCCATCCCCCTCTCCCGTCTCGAATGGCTGGCCTAAGGGGGTCTTGCATGGGCCACTCTCGGGGCTTTTCCCCTGCGCCCATGTGGAGACTCATGTTCAAGGCTTTCGTGAGGGGCAATCTCCCTCCCCCCTCCCTTATCCATGCTGTCTACCATTGTAACTCCAACCTCGTATTTGTCTAAGCTATTACTTTAAATCTTAACCCGTAAAATAACTTGTGGGGTATAACATACTACTTGCAACTGCTTGTCACTCCTGACTGCCTATCTTCTAGACTGCTTGTCACTGTGCTCTTATTGTGGGATGTGCGTTGTAGCCTCTGGGTTAGGATCTATTTTGGCCCTTAGCTAACCATCCCCATATAACAGCTTGTGCCTCTTTAAACTATGTGAGGGACCTGTGTGTTGAAGCCCTATCTGTCTCGTGTGGGTGTAATGCGTGTGCTGGCAGGACACTGTATCCACTTTATATACATCCACATTTTATTAGTCCTTTCTTTGCTGTGGGCTTTATCTGCCGACGGCCGTCACTGCGTGGGCCGCGTCCTGGGCCTCCCTTTGGTTGCGTCGCCCACCTCTCCTTTCTGCCGTCTCTTTAAATGTCCGGCTGTGTCCTTCCCTACCCCGCTTCTCGCGAGATTTGTGCCTCTCCCGCCGCCGGCTGTCAGGGGTTTCCTGTCTCCTTCGCCTGCCCCCTCCAAGATGGCGTCTGCTCCAGTTCCGGTGACGTCTTTCCGGTGGGCGCCATTTGCCCTGCATCAGCCCGCGTGTGAGGACGTCCCTTCTCCTGTTCCCATGCTGATGCGCCCTCCACTTCCGTGAAGACGCCTCGTGGTGGAGCTGCTTCTGTGGTGCCATGCTGGGTGTCGTGCGTTTCACTGCGGTCGGCCATTTTCCTTTGCAGGTAAGGTTTTACCGTTTGCAGGCTTGAGGACTTTCTGGATCATCTTTTTCCTCCTCCTGGGGCGGCACAGAACTTTGTGGACCCGGTTTTAACAGCGGGCTTAGCGGTGTAATGTCTATCTTGGCAGTTTTGGTGATTGGTGGCAAGCTCTCCATTTATTTATTTATTAACTCTTCGGGTAAAACCGCTACCCCAACTTTAACTTTAACACTGGTTTGGGGGTCTGACATTGTCCTCAGATCTCTGCTGGGACTATAGGCTCCCGGAGCGTTGTGGGCGAACCAGCTGTCCTCCATTCCGCTTCTTCCCCCCGTTCTTCCCTCCTGGGGCTTTTTGAGGGGCCGTCTCTCAGGCCTAGTTTATTGAGGAAGTCCTCTTTCTCCTCTATCTCCTTCATTGCAATGACCCTCCCGTTCTTTATAACCAATAGGCCGAACGGAAAGGTCCAGCGATACCGGACAGCCCGGTCTCTCAGCAGCCTGGTGACGGGCTGCAGTGCCCTTCTCCTTGCCAATGTTATTGGGGATAGGTCTTGGAAAAGTTGCAGCGTGGCCCCCTCAAATCTACAGGTACCCTCCGCTCTGGTGCACTTAAAGACCGCGTCCCTGGTCTTGAAATAGTGCAGCCTGGCGATGACATCGCGTGGCTACTCCGTTGCTGCAGGGCGGCTTCTGAGGGCTCTGTGGCAGCGATCCATGGCTCTTTCTGTTACGGGCAAGTCCGGCAAGAGAGTCTCCAGCCACCTGGCAGTGAATGCTTCCACATCGGTTATTGTCTCTGGGATGCCGCGAATTCTGATATTGTTCCTGCGGTCCCTATTCTCTGCATCCTCTTGTCTCTCCATAATCTCCGATATCTGTGATTGCATGTACGCCGCTCTTTTGTCAGCCTTTTTAATTTGTTTATTTACGGTCACCATTTTGTCCTCGAGGGCCCCTGTACGCTCCCCCAAGCCCTGAACTTCTTTTTTTAAGTCCTGGAGCCCAGTGTATATCATGCTCTTCATATCCTGGTACAGTCGATCAAAGTCGCAGACACGAACCGGCATCTGCGTGGGCTCAGCTGGGTGATCCTCCTCCTGGTCTGACTCTGAGCCTGCGTTTGATTCTGGCGCCATTACTGTGCCTGCGCTCCGTGAAGTGGAGCGGCCCAGATATTTTCTCATATCCCCTTCCTTCTTCTTCTTGGGGTTGCCCGGGGCCATCACAGGAGTTGCTGCTGTGCTTTTATTATATTTTGGGCGTTTTTTGGTTGGTAGTTACTGCTATATCAGCGTTGTTAGTGGAGGTGGGGAACGGAGCTCAACTACTATGCCTCCATTCACTTCAGCCTCGCGCATGCGCCTCCGATAGTCATTCTAATTGAACATGATAAACTTGTGTTGGCAGAATTGACTGATAAGATTGAGATTGCTAAAAAGGAGCTTACTGCTGCGGCTCATTTTATTCTAACACATCGCAGGTTTTTCCCTGGCTTTTTCCTGGAATGCGACGCACTTCACCGGGAGCATGCCGCATTCATTTTGCGTTCTCAGCCACGGGTCATGCGCGGTTGACGCGCGGTTGATGCGTTTATTGAGAATGGTTCGGATTTAATAGGTTGCAATTCTTCGCGTGCCCGCCAGATGGCAGATATTCATGAATTGTAATGCGCATGCGCTTCAGTAATGTGTCGACTTGCAGGTGTTTCGTGTAAAAAAGAAAACAGTATGTGTCTTCTATACAGTGCCAGTACATACAGTACAGTACAGTATGTGTATTCTATTTTTTTAATACTCTTATACTGAGCATGCCGACAGTATACAGTGCAGTATGCCTGGACAGTAGTGTACATTCTAGAAACACTGTATTTTGTTACAGTAGCAAAGGAGCCAATGGAACAATGTAAAACAAATCAACATGTTATTTTATTGGTAGAGTAAGTACAAAAACATTTATTTACAAATACTGTACAATGTAGAAAAAATGTAAGTGCACAGCAATTCAAAACATCAACAGGTGTATGGTTTACTGCTACAGTAGTGAAAACATTTATGTATAGAAAGTAAATGTATGGTTTAAAAACAAATTCTTTACTCATAAAATATACAAACCGCAACATCTCCTTTATCAAAGAACGGAAAGTCAAAACATACAGAATACAGTGGGATGGTGTGCAAAACAGTCAGTCAAGCCTGCGCCAGTACAGTCCTTGAGGGCAGCAAACAGGCCCGGTTTTCAGGGTAACCTTTCAAAAACCGTGCCTGTTTACGGCCCTCAGGGACTGGAATTGTGCATGTCCTGTGTGTGTGCACAGCAAGTTAAAACATTTCTGTATAAATGCAAGTTAAAACTTACAAACTTTTTCTATTAATACCAGTTACAGTAAAACACACAACATCTCCTTTATTTAAATACAGTACAGCAGGTCAAAACATGTACAGTACAACAGCATGGTCTTACCTGTGATTAAAAAAAATCTTTATTCATAAAATACAGTTTACAAAACGCAACATCTACTTTATTAAAGAAACATATACAGTACAGTGGGATGGTGTGCCAAACAGTCAGTCAGGCCTGCACCACTACAGTACTCGAGGGCAGCAAACAGGCCCGGTTTTCAGGACAACCTTGAAAACCGGGTCTGTTTGCGGCCCTCAGGGACTGGAATTGCGCATGTCCTGTGTGTGTGTACAGCAAGTTAAAACATTTCTGTATAAATACAAGTTAAAAAACACACAACAACATCTCCTTTATTTAAGTACAGCAGGTCAAAACATGTACAGTACAGTTCAGCACAACAGTATGGTCTTACAGTACCCGTGATTAAACCAGAAAGTCCACCAGATTGTCCGTCCATGGCCGATTCCTTGCATGGCGCAAAATGCCATTAATGCAGTCTCGAACGCCTTTCATTACAGGATCTGTAATTGGATTTCATCCAGAATGTTCTTTCTTAAATTGGCAGGAAGCGCATTTTTTACGAGATTTCCTTCGTAGTTCACTCTGAAGGCCCAGTCGCAGTACGAGTAGGGCACATGGTGCTTAAAAAGTAACAAGGCATACTTGTGGGGTGCACCAGCACTCATCACCCTACACTTCTCCCTGAGCGCCGGTGGCAGATCGCACAGGGTGATGTCGGGGACCGTATCGATGCGAGCGAATGTAGGTCTTCTGGGAGTGGGTGTGCTTGAGGCGACGGGCGATGGTAGGTTGTCTGGGAGGAAGATTTCCTCCTGTCTTGGTCGCCATGTTGTCTCCTGGCGTGGTCTTGACGGGGTTGTCATGTCCTCCTCAACGGCATACATGTACACTACATCTTCTGGTGGAGGGGTGCGCTTGGTGATGGAAGGGGGTCGATGCTCCCATTCATCACATCCATGTCACCCTCCTGCTCCGGCGTCGGGGAAACAGGGGCATGAACACCGAGCAAATGATGTATACCTGCTATGTCAGCCTCTATCTTCTCCATCCATCGATCCATCCGTTGATCCATATGTTGCATCTGTTGATCCATATCTAGCATCCGTTGATCCATATGTAGCATCCGTTGCTCCACATTTAGCATGGTCTCCAGAAGCAGATCTATCTTTGCCAGCACAATAGAGTTCCCGGGGATATCCACACTTATCCCATCAGCATCCGGTCTAACGAGCTGCTTCTTGTGCATGCGTGTTTACATCTGGGTGGATGGGTGCAACAGAGGATGAGATGGGGGTTCCATGGAGAGAAGCAGCAGCGTCATCGAAGAAGGGTGGAGGAGGTGACCTGTGGATATCCGGTATAGGAGAAGCGGCAGCGTCGTCGAAGAGGGATGGAGAAAGTGACCTTTGGATTTCCGGGCGAGAAGCAGAGTCGTCTAAGAGCAAAGGAGAAAGTGACTCGTGGATTTCAGAGGCACCAGCGACAGCGTCGTCAGATAGAAACGGCGAAGTGTATGGGAGGAGGTGGTCTGCGGGTTCGATGGGTTGGCTGCCAATCGTTTTGCGTCGAGAGTACATCACCGTATATCTTCTTGACATAATAAGGCTGACGTCTATGAAACTCCTTAGCCTTTGGGGTCAGCAGAAGGTTTTCTTTATTGGCCTTAGCCTGTCGCTTTTGCCTTGGCGTGGAAACGGCAACCGCCTTTCGCTTTTTCTGCATGACAGGCACGGCAGAGGCGAATGGGTTCCTGTGTCCGTAGAATCAAGGTTGATCCATGGAAGCAGATGGCATAATGCAGTATCTGGACAATGGCAAGTTCAGATAAAGATCATCGAGTGGTGGGCTATGCAAAGTGTGTAACCTTTTATGCATTGCGGCGAGGTACAGGTGTTGAAAGTGGGCGTACTCAAATGTGATGCAAGAAAAAGCCCGGGCGCTACCTGTAAGGTTAAAAACTGTATCTGCCAGCTCTGTTCTTTTCAGGGACTGAACAGGTTAAAATAAATATGTGTCAAGCTTTGTTCTCTCAGAGACCAAATGGTAAAAGTATTCTAGCTGTGGACCAGCTGTCCCAGGATATCTATTACATAAGAAACAAGACCACTCGTCTTGTTTCTGACCCCATTAGTAGTTATTGACCTTTGATCCCTATTTCTACTAATTTAGGCCAGATGATATATGTCATTTTAGATGTATGATCTATACATGGGAACTGAATTTGTAACAGATGTATGAAATTGACACACGATGTATTGTCCTTGCCTTTTGTATAAATATTCCTCTGTTAGCATATTAAAACAGAGGTGATGACTCGGCTACCTTGTGTGCATTGAGTCTTTGCTTCTCCGAGCTCGACTATCATATCTGAGACCAGAAGCATATAGCAGCTGCGTGATGAATCTCCCCGGGTCGAGTAGAAGAAGTTGCCTGCTCTAAGGTCTGGTCAGGTAGACTGGACCTAACAAATGGTGTCAGAAAAAGTGGGATTTGCACAGAAAAAAGGTGAGAAAAACATATTTTATTGTTTCTCACCGTTTCTCTGCGAATCTAAAGAACCTAAATTTTATAGGGCAGAAGAATCGAGGGTTTGAGTCTCCGATTTATATAACAAAGGGTTGGAGTCCCATTTGTTTAATTGAAACGGGCTGTACTGATATGGTGTCTCAGATATGATGGTAATTTAGGATAAGCTAATAATTGTTTAGGTTAAGAAGATATTAAGAATGATAAGACTAACCTTATCGTATGCTTGTTAAGATAAAATTCCTTTATAAATTGTTTATGGGATTATAGGTATACTGTATGAAGAAATGTACTGTAGGATGAGTTAAAATAACCCTTATGGATGAATGCAGTGTGGCATAGGTGCCTCAAGCACAGCAACAAAGCTGGGAAGATAAAATATTTTTTTTGTCTGTCTCCCTCTCAAGTTGCCTGCATGTATAAGCCGCTCTAGCCCCCACCTTTTTTCCCCCCAGTGATTTGTTACACAGGAAAGGAACAGGAATGTTGAAGACAGACAGAGAAGAAAAAAAAAGAGAGAGACAAGAATTAGAAAGTTGAAATAATAAGAATTTTGTTTTATAGGACAAGTTACAGAGATGGTTTTCTTTTTGTTGAAATGTTGTTAGCCAGTCAGCAGAGCTCTTAGGAGAGAGAAAGACAGAAACATATAATTTTTCCAATTTAATTTTAAGACATGCAAACCCAAATTATTTGTGCCACATTAACCAAGTATGAGTGTATACTGCACCGACACACTTTATTCGAGCAAATACCCAGTATGTACCTGGCAGATACCTGGAATGCGCCGCTCCTCACCTCTGACAAGCCCCGTTGCATTTGCCTTCCCAGCCTGGGTTCATGCCTGGCTGACGGGCGGCTGATCTGTTAAATGATAATGATTAGGATTTAATAGGCTGCAATGCTTCGCGTGTCTACCAGATGGCATAAATTCATGAATTGTAATGCAGTATATATATATATATATACTGTGCAGTATTGCAGCCAGAGGGAATAAAATGCTTCAATCCCTGCCTGGAAAATACCTCAATGCACTCGGGCAGAAAACAGTCACAAACCTCAATACACCCGGGTATACCCGAATTCGTGGGACTAGCCGAGCTCGAATAAAGTGTGTCGCCAGTGTATTAAGTTGAATTAATAATATTTTCCCGTCTGAATTGAAAAGTGGAAAACAAGAGTATAACAGGTATAGGTTTCTTTTTCCATTAGAATGTTTTTATTACATTTTCAGGCATGAATATGATAAAAAGGTTGATTGTATGTAATCCCTGTGTGTGTGCTTGTAAGAATCTGAGTGAATTCTATCCATATGAAAGTGTTATTTGCATTGAATAATAAGAAAAACGGTTTATTGTATGTATACAAAATTACTATTCAGGGCAAGTGCTTCTAAAATAAGAATATAATTAATTGCTCATGTTGAAATTTAATTTTTAAAAGGAGTACACCCCCATTATAATATAAACTAATTAATACTGGAAAGGGGAAAGTTTTGGGTATCTGTGGAGAAAAAAGAATAAAGAAAGGATTAATTATTTTTGTATACAGTTCTGTCACTGGAATAATAAGGATGTTTATCGTACTGGCCAGGCGATTTATTTCCTTAAACAGAATTACAATTCTTTTCCTCTAAATCTCCACAGATAAAATCAGGTGAATATGTTATATAGAAATAACAGGCGAAATATATTCTAGACACAAAGCTAACTAGAAGCTCAGCATTTTAAAATTAGTTTTAAAAGTTAATTATGATATGAAAAAAAAGGATATCTTTATAAATTTAGTCTGCAGGATCAAATTGTTTTGTTTTCCTATTTATTAGAATAGGTGAGAAAATATGTGTCTGTTATTTTTGTAAAAACTGGTTGAATGTGTGAAAGAAGCGTAAAATTCTGTTTGTTTTGTGTCTGCACTCTGTGCTCTTTTTGTGTATAACCAGTAACTAAAACTGTCTAAAGTATATATTAAGCCTATAATTTTCTGTTTAACAAAGATCCAGTTTTCATTTTTGAATACCAGTAACATTATCGGGCTCTGTGACGAGCTGCATATTTCAAGCTGTCCTAAATTGTATTGCAGTAACCAGTAATTAACCTTTTTTTTGTTACAAGGTTTTGGCAGGAAGCCCAGAAGTTATTTGAGCTTGTTATATGGCTTGAAATGGAAACAGTTGTAAATTGATTAATATAGAGTTCAAATGAACAGAGGACAGTAACCTAGAATGAGCACTCTAAACACCTGGTGGGTGGGTAATGAAGTGGTTAAAAATTAAATCTTTAATATCCGTGTAAAATGATGGGAATTAAAACAGATATTAAATGCTCAGAACCTATAGTATGAGCACAATGTAATGTTCTGGATCACTGATTAACTGCATAGAATCATTAAACTAGTGTCTTGCAGTGTGAACAGTGAAGTGGATAAAGTAACCACTAGTCCAATGTAATCAGCACAAAAAAAAAAAAAAACTCTAGTGCTGAGGTTCTTATAAGTGTGCAGACCCTGAAATAGCAGTAAAAAAAAGACATGGAAAAGGGACCCTAGCCAGGTCTGCCAGTATACTAGAGGGTTCTATGTGGAATTATTTTTCTGCAAAGTTGATCAAATATTTAATATTTTATCATTTTTTAACCATCTTTTTCTCTCAAATGTGTCCCACCTTTAAATCTGTGTCTGAGGTTTTTATGCTACAGGTTGTTCTTTCAGCAAACCAGATGTTATTTGGTGTTCTAAAAGTTTCTGTCAGAAGACTATAGCAGATTATTTTTATATTCAGTAGGATTTTTAATGTCAATTTTATACCCAAAGGTTTCAGGTTAGTTTTGCTATACATCAGCCAATTCCATTAAGGTTATGTTTTAAATGCTGTTATCCTTTGTGTAATATTGTTCACATGTAATAAAAGTGAACAAAAGGAGGGTGTTATTGCTGTTATTATTGCTGGCTGCCCCTGAAACCGAATGGCAAGGGCTGAGATTGTCAGCTCTTGGGTCTAATATTGTACCTTACTGTGTTGCCTATAATTTTTCCCTTTGATACTGTCCCCCATAGGGGTATAAACTAGGAATTGTGTATGTGGGATTAACTGTGTAAGACCAGTGGGCTAGTTAATGCATTCTCTGTGTATTCCCTTTGCCTCATGGGACTGCAGCTGTCTGTGCGAGTTTATAAGTGGATTGCCTTGTATGGGTGGCCCCTTATGAGAAATAGCTGCAGAGCAGTCTCCTGGCACATGATAGAAAACGGAGGGGATATTTTGGCCTGTCAGCAAGGTATTCTTAGCTGGTGTCTTAGAGAAGAGAAGGTTTTAGAACCCCACATGATAGGTGCAAATGGTGGAGTGCAAGCTCTTGTGTCTACATGTTGGTTGTATGTGTTTTAAACATACAATGCATTGTGCTTGTCCTGTGATTTAAACCCAGGTTGGGGAATTAGCATGTGAATAAGCATTCCAATGCCCCAGCTCAGATATGGAGTGCTTGAAAGTGAACTGACCCTGTTATTTCCTATGTCATGTTCCATTAGCCCTTGAACTGTGAAATTTCTCGTGTGTCAGTTTTAGGGGGATATTTGGGTGGAAATATAATTATTTTGGTTGCAGGAGTTGGGGGGTCCAAAGTGCTGGTAGTCACTTAATTTTCCCCAGCAAGCAGGCATGATTTGACAGTGCGCAGGGTGAATTACACTAGGGCTTCCCTGTGTCCCCCAAACTCCTTGATTTTGAGCCCAAATCCCCCCAAGTTATTTCCCTAATAAGTATAAGGTCCCCCAAAGTATATTCTCTGTTTCTTGTGTTTCTGTGTGTTTCCAAGGTCCTATCCGAATAAACCGCAATGTATTTTTCTGCCTGTTTTGCTTTGTGACCGATCCCTTAAATATAAAGGTGTATTTGGCCTGGCCTACCGTGACAATCAGAAAGAATTTTTCTCATGGGAAAACCAATGGTCACCCCAGGTACATTTTAGATTTAATGTTGTATGATTATGCTCTAAACAGACGATTTTAATCAGCGTCTATTGTGTGAAACTAATGCAATTGTTTGAGTGTCTCATGTTCAGGTGCAGTCCTTCTAATTAGATGAAGATAAAGGTGACGCAAAAGCGCTTTTCATCTAAAGTGGAGAGGCCCATTCCAGATGCTACCCGTCAGAGTATTTTCCTGGATCCATGTTACATAAGTGCACCCACAGTCGCTTCAAAATTAAACCTCAATACAGAAGGGAAGGCCTAAAGACACAGTTATTTTCAGTTGGTGTTTTGGGTCACAATAAAACCCGGCACTAACCAAAGAAGGAGAAAAGTTCGTACCAGAAATCCGGACCTCAATATATGAACTTTGAACTTTTTAATAACCTTTTTTACAGGTTTTATTATTTTAATTACAATGTTTATGCTGTTAGGTTTATATAAGTGGTGTTCACATTAAGATGATAGGGTAGTAACAGGAATATTTTGTTTAATAATATGTCTTTTGTTTTATTGTCCTGTGTATAGCATATATGCACACCTTCTTGTTATATAATGGAATCCTGGTAAACAAAGCCCACATCTTATGTGCAATGTAACCCAATGTACTATCCATACCCAATAAGTTGCACCCCAGGAACACGAGAGTTATATTTAACCCCTTGGAAAAAGACAAGATGCTATAAGATATTTGTAGAACTATATATATAAAAGAAACTGGTTACGAAGGGAGTAGAAATACGACTTTGCCCTAGGGAAGTTATTGACTCTGTGATAGAAGGATAGATAAAGTATTATCCTGCAACTAGACCAGGTTATGTTATTTGGGAAAGTGATTTTAGTGTTTAAAGGTAGAGATGAGGGTTGGGATTTGTTGGGACTTGGTGGTTAGATTATTTCGCTGGGAGCGAAGCTAGTGGATGTTTTTGTATGTATGTTTGTCCTACTCATTACTCTCTGTGTTATGAACAGCAATACTTTGGTCCAGAAGTGTGTTGCAACCCCCCACACCGATGCTATGTCTCTTTTTGGTGATGAAAATGTCAGCAGTCCCCCAGAAGAAGAGACCAAAAAAAGAAATCAACTGGGCCGATACAATGGCCAGATAGGAATCAAGTTATGCACTATGGGACTATTTTTTTGGTCCAGCAGGACTATGATAGGGTTAACTGTTCTTTAAAAAGACTGTCTCTAAAGGATACGAGGGGGCTGAGAAGATTGGATATGAGGAAGGTGGGAAGGGTGTGTGTCAACCACAAGGAAAGGATCACAAGTCAGCCATTTTGACTATGGCATCCATTTTGTCTGTTCCGATATTCTGAGTAAATGTAGTATGTAAGATGTATGTGTTGGGCAGTCGCTCCTAGGAAATATTAACCCACACCAACCCCCACTTATGCTCAGAAATAGAATTTAAATAATGTTCCCCCTACCTAAGCAAAGGATACGAAATTGAAAGGCATTAATTATTAAAAGTAGCTCAGTTAAGAGAGTTGCGGGAGGTCTAATACCTTTTTAGGAATGTATGATTTATATGCAAAAGGGGATTTTTTAGTAGTCAATATAGATGCCGTTTTTAACGATACTAAAGATGCTATTTTAAGACTCAGTAGCAAATGGCAACAAATTAGAGCAACAGTATTGCAAAATTGTATGGCACTAGATTATCTGTTGGCAGCACAAGGAGGGGTTTGTAAGTTAGTAGGTAAAGAATGTTGTGTTTATATTGATGACCAATCAAAAAGTATACATCATGACATGGACACTCTACCAGAAATTCAATCTAGAATGCGAGAGGAACCAAAAGGGTTCGATTGGACATTTGGTCTTGGAAATTGGCTAGGTGCGTTGGGAATGAAAATTCTTTATGGAATCATGGCAATCGCAAGTTTATTACTTTGTGTGTATATGTTAATTCAGATGGCTAAAAGTGTAATCAGCTCTATTTTTGCCAAAAGAAAGCTGCTTCTGCTTCTAGCTCTACAGTTATGTATATGTTTCCCACAATGAGAGCGAGAAATACCAATAGTCTTGGTACTCGTCAACCACCCATATGTTCATCTCTGATTATCAAACGAGGTACCTAAAAGAGATAGGTTTCTGCATCCCCATGGTCTCTTAGAGGTTTCTCCCTTGGAGTTTTTCCTCTCCTGAGTGGTGTGTAGAAGAATAAATGGGACTGGTCGATTGGATTGTTCTTCCAGAACAAAAGGAGGGAATTGTAAGGTTAAAAACTGTATCTGCCAGCTCTGTTCTTTTCAGGGACTGAACAGGTTAAAATAAATATGTGTCAAGCTTTGTTCTCTCAGAGACCAAATGGTAAAAGTATTCTAGCTGTGGACCAGCTGTCCCAGGATATCTATTACATAAGAAACAAGACCACTCGTCTTGTTTCTGACCCCATTAGTAGTTATTGACCTTTGATCCCTATTTCTACTAATTTAGGCCAGATGATATATGTCATTTTAGATGTATGATCTATACATGGGAACTGAATTTGTAACAGATGTATGAAATTGACACACGATGTATTGTCCTTGCCTTTTGTATAAATATTCCTCTGTTAGCATATTAAAACAGAGGTGATGACTCGGCTACCTTGTGTGCATTGAGTCTTTGCTTCTCCGAGCTCGACTATCATATCTGAGACCAGAAGCATATAGCAGCTGCGTGATGAATCTCCCCGGGTCGAGTAGAAGAAGTTGCCTGCTCTAAGGTCTGGTCAGGTAGACTGGACCTAACACTACCCTAAAGAATAAATTGGTGGGGTGATGAAATTCTTAAGATAGAACAATACAACCTTAAGAAGTGGATAAGGGTCCCCTCTACTTCCAAATCTCTTCCTGCTGCTCAAGACCCCAAAAAAGGACCTATCCAGGATCCTTGATAGTGCAGAAAAAAACAAGCAAAACAGGGGGAGCACAGGTTGAGGGACTACACAGACGTTTCAAACACTATGATGGTTAATGACTGTGATGTGTAATAAAGTGTAAAATATCATAAACACTTACACGGCCATGTGTAAATGCTTTCACATCA
Organism: Ascaphus truei; assembly: GCF_040206685.1. Lineage (NCBI taxonomy): Eukaryota > Metazoa > Chordata > Amphibia > Anura > Ascaphidae > Ascaphus > Ascaphus truei. The sequence goes on along the minus strand of NW_027457096.1, from coordinate 34,924 downwards.
AGGTATCTTTACTTTTGCTTCTCTCTCTTCTATGTTCTCTCCGCACGGTCGTTTCTTCTCCTCTGGTCTGAAGTAAGGCTTCTCTAGTCTTCTCTGCAGGAATAACTCGTGGTGTTGTCCTCAGAGTAAAATACAGTAAAAAACAAATACGTGAGGGACAAGACAGAATAAGTGTATAGTTCTGGGGTAGACGGTTGTGTTAAATCAAAATGCAGAGAAATGCTGCATCCACTCACACGGGCAAGCGTGAGTGTCCTCTGGAGGGAGGTGTCTTTGATGGCACCTCACTGCAGGGCTGTCATGCACTCTTCCTGTTTTTCACACTAAACATTTTGTGGATTCACTGCACATTGAATACACATCGACTAAACATCGAATATACATTCTTGTGCTTGTATTTCTTTCTACTCGCAGCAATGCCTGTTAAAAAGATTTCCAAGGATCTCAGCATGCGAATTAAGGAGATGTACACGAGCAGACACCGAATTGCTGCTATCCAACGCTGGTTAGCTACTTCTGGCATCGTTGTGCCAGCAACCACCGTGAGCTATCATGCACATGGAAAAAACAGAGAACGCAAAAGGGCACCAAGGGTAACTAACGCGTAAGTATATTTATACAACTTAAAAAAAAAAATTATATCAAAAAATGTACTGTAGATCTACAGTACTGTATCTAATATCTTTGTTATTTCTCTAGATTTATATTACAACAGTATATGTATAAATTTTATATTTATATTTATATTACAACAGTGTATATATTTCGTATATTTATATTTATATTACAACAGTGTATATATATTGTATATTTATATTTATATTACAACAGTATATATATTTTGTATATTTATATTTATATTACAACAGTATATATATTTTTTATATTTATATTTATATTTCAACAGTATAAATATTTTGTATATTTATATTTAAATTACAACAGTATATATATTTTGTATATTTATATTTATATTACAACCGTATATATATTTTGTATATTTATATTTATATTACAACAGTATATATATATATATAGAAAAAACAGAATACAATCAGCGCAAATTCCAAACACTTAGTGGGGTTGTAGTAGTAAAAATATTAACTACCCCTTGCCAATCAGTCAAACAGGAGGTGTTATACCTTACAATCTATTCTTGCTTGAATGCAGCCAATTAGGTCTGCGGCTCCACACTTGCCGCAATGGATAATGTAGAGAAGAAATGACCTAGGCGCAAATAAGCCAGGAAAGAAACAAAGAGAAAAATATCATAGGGCAGTATGTCTGTTACTTTCAGAGTTAAGGTGGTAAGGTATACACTTACACTTAATCAGCCAAATAAAAGCCTTTAATCCACCACTGGGATTCAGGAACACTGCTGCTGGGATTTCTTTGCTGTTTGCATGGATCTCAGACTCTCCACGACTGCTGCTTGCTTCAGGGGTCACCTTTTCATCTGCAGCTGCGTGTCTCCTTAACATGGGATATAGCTCACCAGGGAGGGGGGGGGGGGGGGGGGGAAGGGGAAGAGGGACAATGGAACAAAAATAGTATAAAACCTTTTATTGTAAAAACTATCTAAAAAATAACAAACAGTATCTCACTCACATGGTGTGAAATAATTTCAAGCAGTTGAGAGTTTGAATTGAGTCTCTCACACTCGTAGAGTAAGCTGTCCGGTCCACTGCACTGCTGCTAGCCTGGTTTACTTCCGCGTCACGTGCTCCGGCTCCAATTCTCGCGAGACTTCGACCTCCAATGACGTCACAGCGCTATCTCCACTCCGTTCTGCAGCGCGTCTCACTCTGCTCGGTTTGCAATGCCTGCAATGACTGCAGGGTCTGCCCTACGCGTTTCTCCTCTAGGGCTTCCTCAGGGGCATAATACCATTGTATCTCCCCACCCCTGGTATATATACCCACCTCCTGTGACTGATTGGATGCTTGCAAACAATTATATTAAACACATTACCTCCGTGACGGGTACTAATTAAAAACGAATGGTGAACACAAGATGAACCAAATGTTCCTATTACCCAGACTGGCGATACCTATGTGTGCTTTAAGAAGAGATAATTACATAATGTATACATTTGACAATACTGGTTTATGCCTTAGCCTATAGAGTCAATTGGCTGTAATGCCATAATCTCTTGTTTCCCTAATCTAATCAGGGATCATATTGAGTACATAAACTAATCAGGGATCATATTGAGGAACATAAGCTAACCTCATATATCTAATTGTGCCAATTGGTATTAGAATAGAAATTTAGACACTATATATGTTGTATGACAACTAGAATCGCTAGGTTGGGTAACAGAAAACACAACAAAATTTCATACACACACAAGAACAATTAGAAGGTGAATTAAATGGAGCTTAATGCCCCTACCATTAAGACAAGTTGTATACATTGTTAAGGCTAGAATATGCATATATACAATTTTTAAATACTGCCAGAGCTCACTAAATTGGCATAGGTTCTTTTTAGCAAATAATTTAGAGCCAACTCTTTAAGTGCCAGCAATAGAGAGATTTGTACTTAGGACTGGAAGTCAATAATATGTTATATTTGGATAGTGTATTGGCAAATCATCATAATGACACATCAAGCTTATTGATAATGAAGGGACCAGAAAATTTAGTCAGATCTGACAACAAGAGTATTACTAAATATTGGATCTAGACTATATATACAGATGAGAGACATTGAGTCAGGAGTTAATAGATTACGATATACACAAATCTATATATAGCTAAGTGAAACAGAGACTTAAATACAGATGAATAATTTGGTAGCTGGTATCTTTGATAAACAACAAACCCAAATTAAACGCTATAAGTGGACATACCACATATCATATTTCCGATACAACATATTAAAATTTCCTGTGGCTTAGGTAGAACATATTCAGATCATGAAAAAACTTATTTACTTCGGTATTAAACATTGCGAACATAGTAAAGATTATTTCTATGATTGACATAGTAATCGTTACTTGGTAAACCCTTATAGATCTATACTGTTGGTGTTCCTGATTGTTATCTGTGACACAGTATTTACACTATATAATCCACTATATCATGTGGAGCATTATATTAGTACTAATGGCATGAGTTAGATGGTATCAAGAGTGATACAACCCACAGTCATATTGGGGTAAGAGATAGCTACACACTAATAATAAACATAATAAACATAAATGCTTCCAGGGGGGACAGGATGGATAAGCACCTATTTAATGATCTTCCCATAAGCTAAGTGAATTGAAGTCAAGAAAGAAGAGCAGTACTTTCAGTAATCAAGAACACCAAAGGCCATTGAACAGTAATTACATTCTTCCTACTTTATAGCACTCAGACTAAACAGATAATTTGGCTTATCTTACTTCTCTTAAGCAGGGGTTGACAGTCTAAGATTTGTACAACAGTTCAAAGGATTTTTGGGAGGCATCTTACAGGCCTACATAGGGGAAGATGGAATATGGACAAGAACACTTAATTGAATACAGTACCGAAAATATAGAGGTATGTCGAGTAGGATATTAATATTACTCTCTCAGGAAGGACCCCAGGTCAATATCAATATTCATACCCAAAGGTGCTAACGTTTTTAGGGTATAAATCCAGAAAGTTTCCTGTCTGGATATTTTTATGACCTGGTTCCCACCCCTCCAATTGGGATGAATTTTGTCTATTCCAACAAATTGTAGACCATTTGGGTTTTGGCCGTGGTATTCCTTAAAGTGTTTTGATACACTGTGTTGGACAAAACCTCTTTCTATATTTTTCACGTGTTCAGCAATTCTTAGTTTCAATTTACGTGTTGTCCTCCCTATGTATTGTTTATTACATGGGCACTGTAGCATGTATATTACATGACTTGAGTTGCAGTCAATAAAATCCTTTATTTCAAACTCTTCATTTGTTGTTGCAGATGTTATTTGTTTATAAGACTTTGATGTATTTTGGCATAATTTACAGCCTCTGCATGTCAGACACTTATAGAAGCCATTTGTTATACTTACAGGTTTGATGCATTCTTTTTTCAAACAGCTGGGAGCTAATCTCTGTTTGAGGTTAGGGGCCTTGGTGAAAATAATTTCGGGTTTAGTTGGTAAAATCCCTTGTAAAATAGGGTCTTTTTGGAGAATATTCCAATGCTTTTGGAATATCTTCCTAATATGTTTGGAGGAGCTCGTAAATTGTGTAACGAATGGCACAGATATTTTGCCTTCCTCACCTCTATTTTCCTTGATTTCTTTTGATTTGTAAGTTAACAAGTCTTTACGCTCCATCTGTTTGACTCTGCTAAAGGCCTCATCTACAACTTCTTTCTTGTATTTTCTATCAATAAACTTTTCCATTAGATCATTTGCTTGTTCCTGGAAAACGTTATCCTGAGTACAGTTTCGTTTTACTCTTTGTAGTTGGCCCAGGGGGATGTTGTTTATCCACCTATCTAGATGACCACTATCCCCCATCAAGAAATTATGGCAGTCCACCTCTTTTACAAACGTTTTGGTTTCTAAAACCCCATTCAACACATATAACTGTAAATCTAAAAAGTCAATGGTCGTTTGACTATATTTATATGTGAACTTCAGGTTGTAGGGATTGTTGTTAAGTGTGGTTAGAAATAGCTGTAGTCTCTCCAGGCTCCCGTCCCATACAAACAGAATATCGTCAATGTATCTCTGCCAGGACACCAGACTTGCCCCAAACTCATGGTTGGACCAGATGTATTCGTCTTCCCACATGCCCATAAAAATGTTGGCATAGTTTGGGGCAAATCTGGTGCCCATAGCAGTGCCCCTGATTTGCAAATAGTACTTGTCGTCATACCAAAAGTAATTATGGCTAAGTATATGTCGAATACAGTCTACAATGAATCTGGTTTGTATTGGGTCTAATTCCCCATTTCGAAGAAGGGTATCCCTAACTGCGTTACATCCTTGTGTGTGATCTATCACTGTGTACAATGTGCACACATCACATGTAACCAAAAGGTAGTTATCGCTCCATGTCATATTCTGTACGGTGTTGATTATCTGAATACTGTCCTGCACATAGGATCTCAAGTTCCTAACTGTACTCTTTAGAAATGTGTCTATGTAGCCCGAGAGGTTAGCGGTTAGGGATTTTATCCCTGAGACTATAGGGCGTCCTGGGGGGTGGGTGGTGCTCTTGTGCACTTTAGGCAAGTAATAGAAGATTGGGACTCTTGGGGACTCGGTGTTTAGGTATTCCCATTCTGATTTTGTTAGAATCCCATCCCTTAATCCTTCATTTAGTAGTCCCAATAGTTCTTTTTTGTATTGTTCTGTTGGGTTACCCTGTAGTAGTTTATATGTTTCACTGTCACCTAATAATCTGTGGGATTCTATATCGTAATCTCTTCTATTTAAGATAACCACCCCCCCCCCCCCCTTTATCTGCCGGTTTGATTACAATGTCCTGTCTTTTGGACAACTCGTCAACTGCTTTTAATTCACCTTTCGTTAGATTTTTCAGGGTTCTTGGTTTCTTGTCTCTCTCTAGCTTTTCAATATCTTCTTGAACTGATTTTGTGAATGTATCTATGTGTCCTCCTTTTAAATAGCTTGGAAAGAATATGGAGTTCTTTTTACATGCTGTATGAACAAATCTCTCACAAGTGGAGATTCCACCCTGAGTGACCTCATGTGTCAAGTTTTGTTTTAGGAAGTATTTTTTGAGGGTTAGGTTTCTAGCAAACTTACTCACATCAATATATGTATTGAATGTGTTGATCTTATTTGTGGGGGCAAAAGCTAAGCCTCTTTGCAGTATGTTAATATGCTCTTGGGTGAGAGTGGTGTCGCTTAGATTAAATATACCAGTCTGCTGCTTTCTTACACTGTTTGCTTTTTTGATGCTGGTTTTTGTCCCTCCTCTCGTTCCTCTTTTTGTGGGCTTTCTATCTTCCTTTTCTGAGGAGTATGGGATTTGGTGTCCTCCTTCAGTTGTGCTTTTATTACTTCCCCTGGTCTCTCTCTCTGTTGCTTCCGTTCTAAAAAAGAAGACGCTGATGTGGATGGTCTCTCCTCAACCACAAAAACATCCTCCCTTTCTTTCTCTTTGGGTGCATATTCTTGTCTGGTAGTATGGTAACTCTGTTGTCCTTTCCAACTATGTTGCCTACCCCTATAGTTCCCTGACCCTCGTCTATCCCTATCATGATGATATTTATTTTTGTTCCAATATCTGTTATCCTTGTGATAATGCGTATTAGGTCTAGGACCCATGTATCTATTTTCATTTACATTTTGATGTCCCTGTTGTACCTCATTGGAATTGGTCTCCTTGACCTCTACTTTATTGTCTGATTGATTCTTTTTCCAAGATCTATAGCAATTATTCACATAGTCCTCTTTATCTCTCCTAAACTTCCTTTGTTTGGACAGCTTAGTTTCCCTTTCAACTTTGTCTGTTCTTAATTTAACCTTCTTTTCAATCTCTTTGTGTTTCTCAGTTTTATCTAAGTCATTTAATTTTTTCTCTATCACCTGTATATCAGTTTCTAGAGTGACTAGAGCCTTGTTCCTATGTGTTATTAAAAATTTCATCAACTCCATTGATGCTTTGTCTAAAATTTTGTTCCATTCTGTCATAAATAGGATATCATCCTGATCCGAGGTTGGGTCTTTAAAGATCCTTAAACCTCTCGGTATCCTGTCTACTGAAATATATTGTTCTAACGCAATCACCTCCCAGTAGGCTTTTGTATCCTTAATCATCAACCTTTCTAATTTCAAAAATAAAGTGTCTAAGTCTTCGTCATCTCCTGATACACTTTCTAACCTTATATCGTCTGAAAATATATTATCTAGTTCTCCGCCTCTATGTTTCCTCATATAAAATATAGAACCATTTTCTATTGCTGTGGCCATTTTGACACTGTGTTTAGGAAATGCTGCTAACTGTGTAGTGGATGGATACAGAGAAAACAGAATACAATCAGCGCACCATGTGAGTGAGATACTGTTTGTTATTTTTTAGATAGTTTTTACAATAAAAGGTTTTATACTATTTTTGTTCCATTGTCCCTCTTCCCCTTCCCCCCCCCCCCCCCCCTCCCTGGTGAGCTATATCCCATGTTAAGGAGACACGCAGCTGCAGATGAAAAGGTGACCCCTGAAGCAAGCAGCAGTCGTGGAGAGTCTGAGATCCATGCAAACAGCAAAGAAATCCCAGCAGCAGTGTTCCTGAATCCCAGTGGTGGATTAAAGGCTTTTATTTGGCTGATTAAGTGTAAGTGTATACCTTACCACCTTAACTCTGAAAGTAACAGACATACTGCCCTATGATATTTTTCTCTTTGTTTCTTTCCTGGCTTATTTGCGCCTAGGTCATTTCTTCTCTATATATATATATATATATATATATATTGTATATTGCTGCATATTAATAGAACAATATATTGTATCCTGTTGATCTACTGTCTCTAATATTTTTACTTACTGGATTGTTTTTCTTTACATTGTAGGAAGACAACTCTTCTGGTGGACAAAATAAGTGAGGAGAATGATGAAAAGAGAGCATTAAGGGTGAAATACACTCTGCAGGAAAATCACAATCTCACTGTATCAGAGACCAGCATAAAGAAGATGAGACGCAGCATTGGATGGAAATATGGACGTGTGAGGTTAGTACTGGACAGTACAGGAGGTAAAAGTGTTGTTTAGGAAACTGTACTGTACCGCTAAAATTATTTATTCCTTGTCATTACAGAGCGTACCCCATGATACGGGATGTAAACAAAATAAAAAGAGTGGTCCAGGCCCAGGCATGGATCGACAGTGGAGAAACTTTCCAGGATTTCATCTTCACTGATGAGTCTACTGTGTCTCTGGAGAGATTGGTAACCTTTGCATTCCACAAAATGGCCGCATATCTTTGAAGCCGCGGCCAAAACACCCAGTGAAGCTGCATGTGTGGGGTGCCATCTCAGGGGTGGACCAGGATGCATTGTCATCTTTGAAGGTAAAATATATCAATAAAATGTAACCTTATGCACTGTACTTTACTAGTGTAGCCTTACTGTATGCACTGTACTGTACTATTATGCAGTTTTTTGAGCACTTTTCTTTTCTTGCTATAGGAATCATGAATAAAGCTTTCTTCCAAGACAACATTGTCCCTGAGATACTGCAATACATCACACGTGAGTTCCAGGAGGGTCACTGTTTCTACCAGGACAACGATCCGAAGCATACCGCGTCAACAGCGCATATCCTTGAGCGCGGTATCAACTGGGTGAAGACGCCAGCGGAGTAAGTGCGGTAACCGTGTCTCATTTTTTTACCACTGTTTTTACTGTGTACTGTATCTCTTAAACCAATTGTCCTTTTTTTCCAATGACAGATCGCCAGACTCCAATCTGATCGAAATGGTCTGGTATCAGCTGAAGGACCATATCCGGAAAGTGGTGAAACCATCCAAAAAGGACGAGTTGTTGAAAGGCATAATGAGTTTTTGGAACGATGTACTCACCGTGGAACGCTGCAATAAATATATAGACCATATTGCGACTGTGTTGCCCATTGTGATCGCGCGTAATGGGCAAGCATCAGGAAAGTAGTACTTTACTGTAGTATTGTAAGTACAGTATGATACAGGTAAGTATGGCACAGATTTTTTCGTTCCTAATAGTCAGAGTATACAGTAGTTACAGTTTTTTCTTTACAGAGAGAGCAGCATCAGCCATCTGGTTACATAGTATTTAACAGTAGTCAGAGTATACAGTAGTTCCAGTATAGACTACAGTAGTTTGACAGTAGTACAGTAACTGCCTACTAACTGCTCAATTTTTTTCTTTCCAGAGAAAGCAGCACCAGCCATCTACAGTAGTATTACACATCACACAATGCCATAATACAATACGCACATAACTGCACTAATATTTTTGTTTTCTTGTCGTTTCAGGAGAAAAGTGTGGCCTGGGGGGAGGTGGGGTGTTGTGTCCAGTCTAATCTGTTTGTACACTCAAATGTACAGTATATAAACAGCAGTAATGATGTACACAAAACATCTCCTCTCAATGAACTACTGTGCTGTACACAGAATAAGGAACAAGATAAAGACGGAAAAAATAATATTACTATATATATATATATTAATATATATATATATATATATATATATATATATATATATATATATATATATATATATATATATTATACATTACAGTATATATTATTAAATAATATTCTTATAAATGTGCATTACTCATGTTTGTCCATGTTTTGCAAATGTTTTCTAAATGTTTATCCAATTTCAATCTGCCAGAAGAACTTAATGAAGACTGCATTATGTATTATTCATGATTATTTTTATATTTGTATTTTTTGGTTCCTGATAAAATAAAATAAATATTTATTTACATTCCTGCTAATCATAATCATTGACAACACCCCCCCACCCCTACAGTACTCCAATGAAAAAGAATGAATGACAAAACAACATGAATCAGTTAATGGGTTTTTTTAACTCTCAATTCTCACAATGCTGTGCAAATCAGATTTACATTTCAAAATCGAGAAAGGATTTTCCAAAGCGTTACCGTAAACAAAGCCTCAAAGGGTGGGGTGGTGGGGGGTGGGGGGGTGAGTCATGTGCAGTAATCAGCTAGCTCCCATCTCAAAGAGAATTACACGCAGGCGCAGTGAGGCTTTGTAGCTCGGCTATGGACGGCTTAAGAACACAATGGCAATATTCAGAAAATTAACGACTCTGTGGAGGGGGGTTGGGTGACTCATGCACAGTAAGCAGCAAGCTCCCATCTCAAAGAGCATTAGAGTACACGCAGGCGCAGTGAGGCGATTGACGCTCGGCTAGGGACGGATTAAAAACACAATGACTAACTTCAGAAAATGAATGACTCTGTGGAGGTGGCTGCCGATAAGAGTTTGTGTGTGCGTGGGGGAGGGATGAAGGATTAGTTGTGCAGCAGTTCAAAGAAACTACATAGAGTGGAGTACAGTAATTTCAAAAGGCAGTTCATCATAATAATTTGATCCCTAAACCCCCAATTACTGTACATAAAAAGCACACAAATCAACCATGTGCAGGCAAATACACAGATTGAATATCGTAATATCAAGATTGTTTTTGCAGGCTTGTAGATAAAATAACAGTTAAAAAATCATAATTAAAAAAAAAGTTTATTGGGGCAATCAAGCAAGCAGTGGTGGGTGAAGTTACAGGCGCATGAGCAGGAATCAACTAGCTCCCATCCGAGAAGAGGTTTACACACAGGCGCATAGAGAGGTGATGCTCTGTGCAAATCAAATTCGAGAAGGGATTTTCCAAAGTGTTGCTGTAAACAAAGCCTCAAAATTCCCATCTCAAAGAGAATTACACGCAGGCGCAGTGAGGCTTTGTAGCTCAGCTATGGATGGCTTAAGAACACAATGGCAAGATTCAGAAAATTAACGACTCTGTGGAGAGGGGGGTTGGGTGACTCATGCGCAGTAAGCAGCTAGCTCCCATCTCAAAAAGGATTACATGCAGGCGCAGTGAGGCTTTGTAGCTTGGCTATGGACGGATTAAGAATACAATGGCAAGATTCAGAAAATTAACGACTCCGTGGAATTTCAAATCCTTGAGCTAGCGTTCGTGGGGGAGGGGGCTACAGGGTACAGCTGCATGAAGTTCAAAGCTAAAGACATACTTTAATTTCAAAAGGCAGTTTATCATAATAATACACCCCCAAATACAGTAAGGTCGCAGTCAAAAGCTACAGCACAGATTGTGAAAATAAAAATAAATTTTTTTTTTTTTTTTTGGTCACTCACTCAAGCAAGCAAGCAGTGGTGGGCGAAGTTACAGGCGCATGCGTAGTAATCACCTGCTGTCAAGCAGGAATGTGATTGAAACCAGACACACGTTCAAAGGAATGGTGTGGGAGAGTTGTACTGCATTGTAGAGAAAATAAGATGTTGAAATACCCTGCAGTGCAGTTAATTATCCTGAGCGAGGCGAGAGCGCTGTATATGCCGAAATGTGACACTGTTACAGTACTGTACACGCCTATGCGTTTCAACAATTCTCAAATTTGACATACCGTACAGCAGCACAGCACTGCAAATGCATGTATACTTTAAATATGCAAATTTACAATCACTGCACGTGCACACACAGACTGTGTACTGACGTAGGTTGAACCGCGAAGGTATTAGACTTCCAAGACAACAGCTCGCAAACGCCCCCCTGAGTTTTTACACGGCATTGCAGTATTGCAGACGGCGAGAATAAAATGCTAAAATCACGAGCGCTTAAATAACGCAGTTCACTTCAGGCGAAACAAACAGAAAACCGCTGACGAAGCCATACACAGCTTCCAAGAGCTGGGCGAAACGCGTAGAGTGGCTTTTTGGATCAGTGAGGGACCCGTAGCTTCACCACCCACAGAGCCGTGATGTCACACGCAGCCGGAGGAAACACTGAGAGAAGCTGGACTCTTGAGGTGCAGGCGAAGGAGCTCCGGAACGGCGAGGGGAGGCGGTGAGAGCTGCACAGTACCCACAGATTTCACATTGATTGTGATAAATGCTTACTTTTAACTAGCACATTGTAAGTGCACATTTTATATGTTTATCAATTTTTACATAAAGTTTATATCAGATTGCGCTATGTAGTGCTGTTTTTCTCCTCTACATATACCATCTCCTAACTGATGAGACGCGCCTGGAGGGAATCCCACACATCAGTATATCCTTATGGGTAGCAGTCCTATCTGCTAACTGCATTTAAAACCACAACCATCTTGTGAGTAGATTCATCTTTAGAGCCAAGATTCTCAACACATCATTGATCTCCTTATTCAAAACGTCTGCACTTAAATTGTTTTTTATTTTGTCTTTTGTTTCCCACATGTGCTCCCCCTGGACTGTCTGAAACATATCTTTCTCCCTGGAACCCGTGAAACAGGTTCCACCAGAGGGTCTGAGCAGGGTTTTATAATATTTGTCTACCAATTTTGGTTTTATTTTATTTAGCTCACTGTTTCACTGCACTGAATTTTGCATTTATTGTCACTTAATATTAAGTAGCTAGCGCCTTTATTCACTTTAATTCACAGTACAACCACCAATGACATCATGCTGCGGAAAAAACTCAAATCTACCTTCTGTCCACCTATCCAGAGCTGTTCGCCAGTTGATGTTTTTGCCACGCTTGTAACGGAGGAGATCCTCAAACTACCCACAGTACATAAACCTACGAATTTGGGTAAGGAAGAGTGGTTTGCTATTAAAGAGCTACAACGGATTCCGTCCGTGGAAATTAAGCAATCTGACAAGGGGGGAAATGTTGTAATCTGGCCGCAGCTCATGTATGAACGTGAAGCATATCGACAGTTACATGATGCTTCAAGTTATTCTGAGCTTTCATGTGACCCTACCTTGCAGTTCAGGTCGGACTTGGATCGCATATTACGCATTGCTTTGGATAACAACACTATCTCTAAGCGTAATTATGATGGCTTGATTCTCAGGTTCCCTGTGGTCCCAACCTTTTATCTGTTGCCCAAAATCCACAAAAATGCCTCTCGCCCACAAGGTCGCCCCATGGTTTCAGGTATAGGGGGGGTTGTGTGAACCTGCTTGCCGCCTCATTGATTCATTCCTGTGCCTCGCTGTTGTTAATTTACCATCTTATTTGAGAGACACGATGGAGGTCTTGTCCAGGGTCGACTGCATTACGGTCGATGAGGATACTATCCTCGCGACCTGAGATGTGGAGTCCCTGTACACTAGTATTCCCCACCGTGAGGGTCTCCAAGCATCAAAATTTTATTTATCTATGCAGGACATTTCTGTTGATTGGATTGATTTCATAATAGATTTACTCCAATTTATCCTTACTCGTAATTATTTTATTTTAAAAAATAAATATTATTTGCAAGTAAGAGGCACAGCAATGGGGGCGGCTTGTGCACTCTCCTATGCGAATCTATTTTTGGGCTGGTGGGAGAGAGAGGTAGTTTTCTCGGATCAATATCGTCATTTAAGTGATTTGGGCTTGTTGCGGTTGAGATACATCGATGACATCCGGGTGGTCTGGCATGGCACCAGTGATGCATTTGCAGATTTCATCGATGCGCTCAACCACAATGAACTCAACATCAAACTTACCTTTCTGTGCAGTCCTACATCGGTAGATTTCTTGGATGTTAGGATAAGCATTGATCAGACTGGCATGATTGAGACAGATGTGTGTCTATAAATATATATATATATATATATATATATATATATATATATATATAAATATAATCAAAAAATAAATAGATGATACCGTTCTGTGGCTAACGAAATGCTTTTATTTGTGCGAGCTTTCGAGATACACTGATCTCTTCTTTCGGCCGGGTGTAAGGTGAGGACACGTAGGGGAATGAGTCCCTGACTCCCCCCCCCTCTCTGCTCTTTGCCTCCATGCCTTTTGCCCCCCCTCCCTGCCCTTTCCCACCCCCTCCCTGCCCTTTGCCCCTCCTCCCTGCCCTTTTCCCCCCCTCCCTGCCCTTTGCCCCCCCTCCCTGCCCTTTGCCCCCCTCCCTGCCCTTTGCCCCCCCTCCTTGCCCTTTGACCCCCCTTCCCTGCCATTTTCCCCCTCCCTGCACTTTGCTCCCCCTCTCTGCCCTTTGCCCCCTCCCTGCCCTTTGCCCCCCTCCCTCCCCTTTGCCCCCCCTCCATCCCCTTTGCCCCCCTCCCTCCCTGCCCTTTGCCCCCCCTCCCTCCCCTTTGCCCCCCTCCCTGCCCTTTGCCCCCCTCCCTCCCTGCCCTTTGCCCCCATCCCTCCCTGCCCTTTGCCCCCTCCTCTCTGTCCTTTGCTCCCCTCGCTCCCTGCCCTTTTCCCCCCCACCCTCTCTGCCCTTTTTCCCCCTCCCTCCCTCCCTGCCCTTTGCCCCCTCCCTCCCTGCCCTTTGCCTCCCTCCCACCCTGCCCTTTGCCCCCCCTCTCTCCCTGCCCTTTGCCCCCCTCCCTGCCCATTGCCCCCTCCCTCCCTGCCCTTTCCCCCCCCTCCCGCCCTCCCTGCCCTTTGCCCCCCTTCCATCCCTCCCTGCCCTTTGCCCCCCTACCTACCTGCCCTTTGCCCCCCTCCCTCCCCTTTGCCCCCCCTACCTCCCTCCCTGCCCTTTGCCCCCCTCCCTGCCCTTTGCCCCCTCCCTGCCCTTTGCCCCCCTCCCTCCCTTCCCTTTGCCCCCCTCCCTCCCTGCCCTTTTCCCCCCCTCCCACCCTGCCCTTTGCCCCTCCCTGCCCTTTACCCCTCCCTGCCCTTTGCCCTTCCCCTCCCTTTGCCCCTCCCCTCCCTTCCACGCCCCTTGCCCCCCAACCTTCCACGCCCCTGGCCCCCCGCCCTTCCACATCCCTTGCCCCCCACCCTCCCGCCATTCCACGCCTCCCCCAGACCTTCCACGCCCCCCCTGCCCTTCCACGCCCCTTGCCCCCCCTGCCCTTCCACGCCCCTTGTCCCCCCACCCTTCCATGCCCCTTGCCCCCCCGCCCTTCCATGCCCAGCCACCCCGCCCTTCCACTCCATGCCCCTCCCCACCCTTCCACTCCATCCCCCCCTGCCCTTCCACTCCATGCCCTCCACCCTTCCACTCCATGCCCCCCCGCCCTTCCACTCCATGCCCCCCCGCCCTTGCACTCCATGCCCCCCACCCTTCCACTCCATGCCCCCCCGCCCTTCCACTCCATGACCCCCCCACCCTTCCACTGCATGCCTCCCCGCCCTTCCACTTCATGCCCCCCCCACCCTTCCACGCCCCCCGCCCATGCAAGCCCTGGCAACGCCAGGTATATCAGCTAGTATTTATATATACGGTAAAATACAAGCACAACCTTAAAGTAACTAGTTCAAAGTATATACATATACATGTACTATTAGTGTCTGTATATATTAGTATTATTATATTATCATTTGATTATGTCAATGTCAAAAAAACTCTGTATGTTTTTTTTATTGGAAAATGTGTAAGTAAAAACTGACTTTTGGGCGGGAGGACAACAGGTTTCCACGAGATGAATCGCCAGCGCAAGACACTAGGCGAATTTGCCACCTTATATCCAATGCTTCGTTTGCATGAAAATAAAAATACATGAGAATGTCTATTAAAACTTTCGACTATATATTGCAAAATGTCGAGGGAATGATTACACCAATCCAAACAAATTTCTGCCACATCATTCGTGCCGAGGAGAGATTCATGTTGACTTTACGGTATGTTGTACGTTGAATATGTACTGATATAATGATGTCAATGTGTTAATATGTGTCCAAATGCCTATATATATATATATATATATATATATATATATATATATATATATATATATATATATATATATATATATATAGGCATTTGGACACATATTAACACATTGACATCATTATATGTATATATATATATATATATATATATATATATATAAGAGGGAGTGGCACTGAGAGTTTGAAGCAGGGGAGCCTGGTTCAATTCCCGGTGTCGGCTCCTTGTGACCTTGGGCAAGTCACTTTATCTCCCTGTGCCTCAGGCGCCAAAAAATAGATTGTAAAATCCACAGGGCAGGGACCTCAGCCTGCAAAATGTCTCTGTAAAGTGCTGCATACAACTAGCAGCGCTATACAAGAACATGCTATTATTAGTAGTATATATATATATATGTGTGTGTGTCTGTATAGCTATACATATATACTGTATGTATGTGAATATAGGTATATATATATATATATATATATATATATATATATATGTGTGTGTACACATACGCATCTGTGTGTGTGTGTGTCCGTATATATTTCTGTGTATGTATAAGTGGGTATGGAAACAGAAAAACAGGTTTGTGTCCTTATGTGTATGTATATGTAGCCGTGGCTCCTGATTCACCCCAAAAGAGCGGGAGGTTGCGCTTGCAAATAGTAGTTGCATAAAGCCCGCGAAGGAGGAGAGTGCATTTGGCGGGAGAAAGCTGTCCCTTGACCCAGCAGCCCTGCGGGGAGGGTCAGGTGAGAGAGGCTAGCCAATGAGAGGAGGAGGTACCAGAGATATAGGCAGTGGTTGCGCGCACGTGGAGCCAGAGCTGGTTGGAGAGGAGACGGAGAGGCTGTGAGTGGAGGTTGAACCGCCCCGGTGCAGGCCGCGTGCCCCAGGCCCAGTTAGCCCTGAGTCACCTTAGAGACAAGCTGAGCCAGGGAACACCTTAGTGAGGTTCCTGTTCCCATAGTATTTGTAAGCCTTGACCGGGACTATGCTTTCGAACGGGAGGTCTGGGCTCAGACCCCATTGGTGTTGCCGGAGTCCGGGTGGGATCGCCCCGGACCCTAGAGAGAGAGAGATAGAGCGGTGTCGAAGTATCGAGACCCTTTGTGAAGATCGTGTCAGTCCCGAGCACCGGAGTGCTCAGCAGGTATTTCATCAAGTGCACCAACTGCACCATTCATTTACCCGAGACACAGTCGCTGCGCAGTCACCCATACACACACATAGGGCCTGCTGTGAGGACTAATCCGTAAGGATCGGACACGGGGTGGGATCACCCAGTGTTGGGAGTGGGAAGTATTGTTGGCGTCCGCCGTGGCGCATGTTGTGGGGAGTCCGCCGTGGCGCAAGATATTGTTGGCGTCCTCGGTGGCGCACTACCTAATATATATATATGTAGGAATGTTATGGCATGTACTGTATTGTGAGTTTGGTCAGCAAGTAAAAGAGATTGGCTGTATAACTTGGCTGTGTAAGTGTAATTCTTGCATATACGTCCTGCAAAGACCCACTCCCCCTTTGGCGGGATCTGTCGCAGGTGGAGGCGCTGCACCCATTATAAGTATTGTGCGCAACCCAGGCTCTCCGTGGCAGAAACTTAGTCCCTGTGAGCCGGCAGGTAATACAGCACAGAGTAGCGGCTTGCTAGTGATAGGAAGCAGGGCTACATATATATATATATATATATATATATATATATATATATATATATATATATATAACAAAGAAAAAAGCTGCGCCTCTAAAGAACATATACAATAAATATATATATATATATGCTATAACAATATGATGTAAATATGGATGAATATCTTAATAATATAAGCAATATATACACATATATGGTATTGCGGACCTATAATAGTATCAGGCCCACAAAAACATGAACAATAGTATATATAAAAAAGGCAAAAAAGGATAAACCAGTCCTCAAATAGTCCAATGAATGGTATAGGTGCTGGTATGCAGGGTCTCCGGCAGCTCTCAATATGGACCAACCACGTCCACAAGATATCTAAAAAGGAAAAAAGAGGAGAGAGCGCACGCCCATAGCGTATAAAAGTATTTAATGAGGGGGAAGGGGGAGAGAGGGGGGTAAAAAACGCACTTACAAAAATGCAATAAAATCAAGCATATGTGATATATAATAATCACCACCATCCGGTTTTTCTCTAGACTCTTGGGGCAGTCCCAGGCTCCGTTGGTTAAGGGAGCAACGTCACAGCAGATTCCCAGGGCTGGTAACACCATCCGGTTAGACTGCAGACTTTGAGAAAGTTAGCCGTGACTGACGAAACGCGTCAGGGAGCGTCGTGACGTCAGACGCACAGACATTGGAGTCTACACGAAGCGCTGGAGCGTATTGATCCAGGCGCGAGTGCTATAGGCACCACTATTACGGGACCTCTTTCTTGGACTATTATACAGCACACCTGCCTTGTGAATTTGCTGGGACTCTGCTCCACTGCCAACGGAGCCTGGGACGGCCCCAAGAGTCTAGAGAAAAACCGGATGGTGGTGATTATTATATATCACATATGCTTGATTTTATTGCATTTTTGTAAGTGCGTTTTTTACCCCCCTCTCTCCCCCTTCCCCCTCATTAAATACTTTTATACGCTATGGGCGTGCGCTCTCTCCTCTTTTTTCCTTTTTATATATACATATATATATATATATATATATATATATATATATAAAAAACCATAATACTGAGTTAAGTTATGGTGAGTAAAAAAAGTGACAAAAACCCTTCACAGGAAAGCAAATATGCAAATATAGCTGTGTGCTCATTTGCATGTCATTTCCCAGAATCTCTTGCTGCAGTGGAAGTGCTGTATGCTGGGTGATAATGGGGAAAGGCGGGGTTGCAGACCTGCCTAAGACATGCAGGTGAGCATACAGCTATATATATATATGTATATATATATGTATATATATATATAATATATAAGTGTAACGGGTATTCCCTCTTGTCTGACCCACCCAATCTCATATTGGCCCGTGTGGTCTAACCAGCCCCCATTACATGGTCGTGTCTGGTGGTGCACCTGTATGCAACAGGACTCCTGAGTCTCCCGCATGATGGTATTCGGGGAATTTCAGTCCAGACAGGCAGCTGAGGGTGTGTGTGCGAGTCCTACCTATATCACGTGCAGCGCCTCCACCTCATCAGGATCTATGTGTCCGCAGGGAGAGGGTCCTGATGAGGAACTCCTTCTTGGTGGTGCCTTCCACTGTAGAGTAACTTCACACTCACACAGTGGAGGTATCATTGAACAAGACATCTTTATTGTTGCTTGGTGGGCAAGCTGCCCTTCACAGCAAGCTGTCTTAGCCGCACATATTGCTTTGCTGTCCCTTTGACAGGTACGCCCTCCCAAAGGAGTGGGATACCCTCTCCCCGTAGGGAGATCACCCCTGTGCCACGGCCCTGGACACAGTATGGCTCTTTCTCAGCTTGCCGTAGAAATGGACCATTAGTTACGGCACTAGTGGTTCCTTTCTTCCCAACGCACTCCAACAACTCAGCAACCAACTAACTTTGGGCAGTGCTGTGCCTTATATACTTCAGGAGCTGTCACAGCTCTGATGTCACTAACTGTGTACTCAGAGCATGTAGCCACTCCCACCCATACATAGGGCACCTCACCAGGGTGTGAGGGCAAACCTTCATGATTACTTCTGGCATCCCTGTACTTACCAGGTTTACTGCCAGCAGAGGAGACAATCGCAGACCATTTTACATGCATGGCTACAATCTCCCCCTGGCGAATCCCCACCGACCCGGCTGGGACCTAAATTTGGTGTACCTTTTTCCAGGAAGCACTGTAAAATGGAACACATAATTAATCAATACAACATTACTGTTTTCATAATTATTAACATGTCGAGCTCACTGACCAGCAGAGGGCGCTCAAGGTTAGAAACAGACCTCACTATACTGTCTCCTAATAATAGTGGCGAGGGTCTGGTTTCTTCACCTCCCTACCTGCCATGTCGGTCACGGTGATGCTATATTCCCGGGGTAAGCCACTCTCGGGTCTATATACAGCCTTGTGCATGTATATGCTGCGCTCGATGCTCCATACTTGCATTAGCTGAGAGATTCTCTCTTCTGCTCTGTGCCCAGTCTTTGTGCCCCTTTATTGATCATGTACAGCTCTATGTCTTCTCTGAGCCACCTATCCCGGTGATCCTCTATCTCCTGCATGAGGGGTTCGGGGACATAGGGGTACTCTAGCCCATGTGAGTTTTTGTACTTAGATACAATGGCCCTTTCTGCTCGACTGGCCCTTATCAGCTTAGTATTTCCCGCTCTCCCTGGCAACACCCATGACAGGGGTTCGTCCAGTTCCATCAGATCCTCAAGTCCACTGGGCCCCAATGGCTCTATTAGCCCTCGACTAATATTGTACCATCGTTCCTGTATGGCTTTCAACAGCTCCTCCTCGGTAAATTCTCCCTTGGCCCACCAATAGTCCACCACCCCAGCTCGATCCAAGATGAACCGGGTCCTATCTAGCCATGCTTCATACCCCTCAAATAAAGGGGGCCCACCACCGGGTCTCCCTAATCTCTTCCGGAGCTGACTCCACTAACTCTCCCTCTTCTGGTTCCCCCCAGGAGGACACTCCAGATGTCCCGGTAGACCGTGACTGCAATCCCACCCTCTTGGGCCTACTTTCTAGGGTGACACTTACGACAATCAGGCCGTCACTAGACGCTGACACTTGTCACGAATACCTCCCACACACTGAACCATCATCTGATGTACCACAGTCCAAGCCCCCCTCAGTCCGTTCATCCGACGTGACCCGGGAACCCCCTGACATGCCTAAGCTTGACGAGGAGCCGAAAGAAAAGGTGGCTGGGGCTTTAACTAGGGCTTTGGGTTTAACTAGGGCCGGGGATTGGGCATAGGGCCGAACAGTTGGTATCCACGGGTCTACGACCTGCTCATCACCGCTACCTGGTCCGGTACCACTGCAGGGGCTCTCCGCTTTTCCGGTCTCACTGCTCTGCAGCTTCCGCGTCGATCGCCCGCTCCTTTTCAACTTAGGCGATCGGCTGACACTGCTCGAACGAAGAGGCGCCGTCATCTCCCAATCCGTTCCGCTCGGCCCACCGGAAATGACGTCCTGACACGCACGTGTCTCGCCGCCATCTTGGGTTGCGGGGACCTCTTCCTCCACGACTACAAGCGGGACCTCTTCCTCCACGACTACATCCGGCAACGCCCTTTTCACTGTGGCACCGCTTGGGCCTTGCTCCGTCCCTCCTCAGCTGTTGCCACCCTCGGAACCTGGTAATAGCAGGGGCTCTGCTTACCGTTCCGTGGTGTTGGGGTGGATCTGCCGCCATCGGAACCGGCTGGTCACCACGGCCGTGGGACTTCGCCTCTTGGGCTGCCGCTGCACGGGTGACACTCTGCTCCGCTCACTTCTGACACAGGTGAGTGGCACTTGTTTAATCGTACTGCTACTGTGGCTCACCGATGGTGGGGCCGTCAATGCAGTAGAGCTCGCTGTTTCCTCATCCGAGGACTCCAACTTCACGTTAGAGCGCGGCATTCTGCTCGGTGATCGACGGTGAGCCCCCCTTTTATCACCGCGTCGGTGGTCAGTTTTCATGTCCGGTTCGGGTTTGATAGTCGGGCCCGATCCTTTTCTCCGGGATCAGCAGACTCCCTCCAGAGTGCACCGGGGAGTTCCGCAGCCAGCAAAGCAATATCTCCCGCGGTCTTCACTGCCTGGACCGGCACGAATGTCGGCATTGGCCACAGGTACTGCAGGCCACATTGTGCGCATCGCGCTGTAGAGCTCACAGCACCACCCGGCAGGCGGACACTGCAGGCACAGTCACGCCACTGTCTCTATACCCGCCACTCGTAATATCAGGAAGCCTCCTGGAGCCGAGTAGGGATGGGTAGATATCAGTGACCCTTCTTCTGATTTGCAGGCCATAGTCAATAGAGGAGGCACTCTCACTATGCTGGCTCCTCGCAACTGAAGTGCAGGGGCTGGTTTGCCAACCCCTCCTCCAGCTTTCTGCATCCGCCACAACCGGAAACCACTCCCCCTGGTGGAAACTGGAGGGAGGTTCCTCGATTTAGTCTCATGACCCAGCACAGGGGCTGAGTTAGTCATAGTCCAGGTGGGCGCGGCTCCAGCTTTCGCGCCATACTCACCATCAGGGTGGGGGTTCCTCGTTGGCGCCACTCCTGGCCAACTCTCTGCAAGTTGAGAATTTGCAATATTTTTCTGCAACTGGCCCACGCAGTCTCCCAGGGAAGCGGGAACCGCCATTTTGGATTGAAATGTCACTCTTGTTATCGAATGAGGTAGCTTTTAACTGTTTGTACGTTGAATGACAATCCAGTCCATTATGTTCCTCATAACTCACGACAATGTCCTCTTCACTGTCCTCAGGGTTACTACCCCAAGGTCCTAAGCAGGCCCAACACGGTGCAATGATAGCTTTCGCACAACTCCATAACAGGCTCACAAAAGTCTCTTCTGTAGCTTGTTCTTCCAGCAGGCTCACACAAGTCTCCTCTGTAGCTTGCCCTTCACCCGCACACATGCCATGTGCGCTCTCTCCTTTGACCTCCGTCCGCCATATTGGACCTTCCGCACCGCGCGGATCCTCCATTCTTGCGGTCACAATTCGGCCACTATACATTGGGTTATTGTACATGGAGGTCCTCTCTGCGGGGCAGCTGCCACACCGATACAATAAAAATGCCTTGTGCACCACCTTGTGTACCTAATGTAGATCTGACTCGTGTTTGCACTACCTCAGGCTAGGCTCACTCTTTCTGTGTCTGCTGTATCTCCTTCCTCCCAGTCTGTGCTCCCTATAGTGAGTGGTCTGGAATGGACTAGAATACTCTGGCTCTTCCATGCAGTACTTTGGGCGTCTACCTACTGTTGGCTAGCCTAGTGCAGACCCTCTCCAGGATTCCTGAACTACGTTACCAGTTTATCCCTTTAGGCATCCTACCACTAGCACTACCTCAAGGGACTAAGACAGCTATAGCCCGGCTCCAGCCCTACTAACTCCTTGAAGAATCCCAGGGCGTCCGTGCGGCCTGCAGCTCCAGCAGCTCCCCTGACTACCCCTGGCTCCTTCCCATGCAGCACAAAGTGGCAGCAGACACTCTCCCTGTTTCCCAGTGTCCCTAGCAAAAGCCTGTACTGTTGACAGGTATCTCAGCAGCGCCTCCAACTGTAACGGGTATTCCCTCTAGTCTGACCCACCCAATCTCATATTGGCCCGTGTGGTCTAACCAGCCCCCATTACATGGTCGTGTCTGTTGGTGCACCTGTAGGCAACAGGACTCCTGAGTCTCCCGCATGATGGTATTCGGGGAATGTCAGTCCAGACAGGCAGCTGAGGTAGAGTGTGCGAGTCCTACCAATATCACGTGCAGCGCCTCCACCTCATCAGGATCTATGCATCCACAGGGAGAGGGCCCTGATGAGGAACTCCTTCTTGGTGGTGCCTTCCACTGTAGAGTAACTTCACACTCACACAGTGGAGGTATCATTGAACAAGACATCTTTATTGTTGCTTGGTGGGCAAGCTGCCCTCCACAGCCAGCTGTCTTAGCCGCACATATTGCTTTGCTGTCCCTTTGACAGGTACGCACTCCCAATGGAGTGGGATCCCCTCTCCCCATAGGGAGATCACCCCTGTGCCAGGTCCCTGGACACAGTATGGCTCTTATTCAGCTTGCTGTAGAAATGGACCACTAGTTACGGTACTAGTGGTTCCTTTCTTCCCAACGCACTCCAACAACTCAGCAACCAACTAACTTTGGGCAGTGCTGTGCCTTATATACTTCAGCTGTCACAGCTCTGATGCCACTAACTGTGTACTCAGAGCATGTAGCCACTCCCACCCATACATAGGGCACCTCACCAGGGTGTGAGGGCAAACCTCCATGATTACTGCTGGCATCCTTGTACTTACCAAGTTTACTGCCAGCAGAGGAGACAACGGCAGACCATTCTACATGCATGGCTACATAAGTCTAATATCTTTTTTGTCTATTTGTTCAGTTGTGATGCTGTAATAAATGTTCTCTTATTTCTTTGTTTCTTTATAGATTTCTTTCTACAGGACCATCATTTCGTGCCTTGGCCTTCTCATTCAAGATGGGAAAAAGCACAGTGGCATCAATAGTACATGGCATCTGCGTTGCTATTTACAACTCGCTGCAAGCAGAGCAAATGCCATTCCCAACAGTGGACAATTTGGAAGATGTAGCAAAGGGATTTGAGTTTAAATAGAACTTCCCAAATTGTGTAGGGTGTATAGATGGCAAGCATATTAGAATTAAACTCCCCGCAAAATCCGGAACAATGTTCTACAACTACAAACATTATCATTCCATAGTGTTGCAAGCTGTTGCTGACGCAAAATGTCGCTTTATAGAGATCGATGTTGGAGCATATGGAAAGCAAAGCGATGGGGTGTTTAGAGCATCTTCACTATACGGTTGATCGAAAATAGTACAATTGTGGTCCCAGCTGCAAAAACATTGCCATCAAGTACCAGAGAAAAGTTGCCTCATGTACTTTTGGCGGATGAGGCCTATCCTTTGTTGAAATAACTCATGAAGCCGTACCCCAGGAAAGACTTAACAAAAGAGGCAGAAATATTCAATTACAGACTATCTAGGGCCCGACATTGCGTGGAGTGTGCATTCGGTATAATGTCTGCTAAATGGAGAATACTATTGAAAGCAATAGAAACATCTGTGCCAAATGCAAAAAGTATTGTGAAATGTGTGACTGTCCTGCACAATGTGATTATAAATTTGGAAGGTTGTAATGATCTGTCTATAATGGATTCTGTAGATGTACTTCCTGGTTCTCTCAAGAGAAATAAAGCCAATAATGTACTGTACCAGGGAAAATGGCAAAATGCATACGTGATTCCTTCAAAGATTACTTTAATGCTGAGGGAGCCGTGCCATGGCAAAATGACCTGTAAAAAATCTGTTTCTTTTTCTGAAAATGTACACATGTCCATCTTTGATATACTGAATGTATTTAACATTGTTAATCGTAATAAACGTGTTTTGTTTGATGAATAATTACTTTCGTCTCTCCCCTCCACCCCTCCAGTCACTCACATCTGTCGTTACCTCTGTACTTCATTGTGTAGAATAAAGATGGGAAGTAAATCCCCAGTAGGTGCTTCCAATATCAGGATAACAATAGCAATATAGCCAAAACGTCCAGGAAGTAATATATCTTCTGAAAAATTTGCAGTATATAAGTATAGATGCTCACATTGTAGCCATAATGTGGCATATCAAATAAAGGGTGAAGAGCCCCACAGTGAATGTGTGAAATGAGAAGCAAACAAAGGGAGCCCACCACACACCCACTAATGGGAATAGGACACCTACATCCCTAGGCTAGAGCAAATGAATAGCCTGACTGCTTTGAAAAACTGCATAGCATTGAAGAAAAGAATTCACTCACGGTTGTAAATGTCCTGGAAAGTACAGCGTGCCTCCTTCCAGTAGTAGGTAAATCACAGTGAAAAAGAATGGTGGAGCACTGCCTGGAAAAATAAAGGGCGGGAGGCTGGTCGCAAATAGATTAAAAATGCCTTATTCTAGGGCATAAGTAGACCAAGCTACAAAAAACAGGTTCTCTAACGCGTTTCGCGCTGTCGTAGCGCTTTGTCAAAGAGTAACCAGTGTTCAGAGAAATGTCCTATTTATGGATGCTTGAATGAGGAAGTGAATTCGCGCCAAAAACACCCCTACCGATCACATGGTCGGATAAAAACTACGGGTGCCTCAGCCCGAAACACCACTCCATTCAAGCACACACAAAGTGTAATATCTTTCTTTTATTTTTTTATGATTGTGTTTTGTTTTTTTAGTTGATAAAGTTTCATTTGTTTTGTTGTTTCTGTTTTGTTCAGTGAGCACTTTTGTCCTCCTTGGGCTTCCGTAGTCATTTGACCCGATCGCCATTTTGGTTTCAGGGGAGGCACTCGGTGACGAAACAGCTGCTGACAAGACAGACAATCAGTAAGTCTGTTGTTGTTATTGTTTTTACAATGTTGTTTACACTTTGTGTGTGCTTGAATGGAGTGGTGTTTCGGGCTGAGGCACCCGTAGTTTTTATCCGACCATGTGATCGGTAGGGGTGTTTTGGGCGCGAATTCACTTCCTCATTCAAGCATCCATAAATAGGACATTTCTCTTAACACTGGTTACTCTTTGACAAAGCGCTACGACAGCGCGAAACGCGTTAGAGAACCTGTTTTTTTGTAGCTTGGTCTACTTATGCCCTAGAATAAAGCATTTTTAATCTATTTGCTACCAGCCTCCAGCCCTTTGTTTTTCCAGGCAGTGCTCCACCATTCTTTTTCACTGTACTTCATTGTGTGTGTGTGTATCGGTGTATATGTGTGTGTGTGTCGGTGTATATATGTGTGTGTGTGTGTGTGTCGGTGTATATGTATGTGTCGGTGTATATGTGTGTGTCGTTGTATATATGTGTGTGTGTTGGTGTATATATGTGTGTGTGTGTGTGTGTTGGTGTGTCGGTGTATATGTATGTGTGTTGGTGTATCGGTGTATATGTGTGTGTGTTGGTGTCGGTGTATATGTGTGTGTGTGTGTATATGTGTGTGTGTGTGTGTGTATTTGTGTGTGTGTGTGCCTGTATGTCATTTTGTCGATATCTATGTCCTTATATATTTTTCATGTTACAAGTCAAATATATATTAAGAAGAGAATCAGGCAATTTTATAAACCAGTTAAAAATGTATTAACAATTGAAAACACAACATATAAGTAAACTTTTAAATAACCTTTTCTTTAAACTGTAAAATAATAAAGATTCCCAACGTATTTCAAATTACTTCATGCCAATACATTTCTACTGGGAGGCGTCAAATTCCTCCACAGTATCATGAACAAGTTCCTGAAACTTTCGTCTGAAACGAAGTTATGACATTTTGTCCAGTGGCGTGATGTGCTGTAAAAAACTGTTTACAAAAATCCATGTCCTCATTGCTGTCCGCCATCATTTCATGTACAAGTCCAAATTTCTGTTCCTCGATATTAATCATTTTACGATGTAAATCGTTAGTGCTCCTGGATTTTTTTGGCGACTGGTTCAGCAGCCGCCACACACACAGGAACTACCTCGTCTTCAACGAAGGACATTTCAACGAAGCTGTCATCCTGTGTACTTGTTTCCTCCAGGTTTGACTCGGTTCTTGCTGGGAGCATTTGTTCTTTCAGAAACATCATATTAGCAAAGTAAGGCCACGTTGATGTATATTCCGTGGTGGTGCTTGGACTGGGGTCCCCTGATCGTGGTGGCTTCACTTTCTTTAACTCTCTGCTGAAAGCATCTCTAAAATTCTTCCATTTATTTTTGGCAACATCCGCTACAAATAGAAATAAAAAAAAAATATTTTATTGGAATACATATAAGATATTACATTATTGTTGTAGGGGGTATGGGAAATCTGTTACCACAGGGGGGGGGACGCTGTAGGGGGTATGGGAAATCTGTTACCACAGGGGGGGCGGACGCTGTAGGGGGTATGGGAAATCTGTTACCACAGGGGGGGTGCGGACGCTGTAGGGGGTATGGGAAATCTGTTACCACAGGGGGGGTGCGGACGCTGTAGGGGGGTATGGGAAATCTGTTACCACAGGGGGGGCGGACGCTGTAGGGGGTATGGGAAATCTGTTACCACAGGGGGGGGGTGGACGCTGTAGGGGGTATGGAAAATCTGTTACCACAGGGGGGGGGGCGGACGCTGTAGGGGGTATGGGGAAATCTGTTACCACAGGGGGGGCGGACGCTGTAGGGGGTATGGGAAATCTGTTACCACAGGGGGGGGGGTGGACGCTGTAGGGGGTATGGAAAATCTGTTACCACAGGGGGGGGGGCGGACGCTGTAGGGGGTATGGGAAATCTGTTACCACAGGGGGGTGCGGACGCTGTAGGGGGTATGGGAAATCTGTTACCACAGGGGGGGGCGGACGCTGTAGGGGGGTATGGAAAATCTGTTACCACAGGGGGGGGCGGACGCTGTAGGGGGTATGAAAAATCTGTTACCACAGGGGGGGGGGGTGCGGACGCTGTAGGGGGTATGGAAAATCTGTTACCACAGGGGGGGCGGACGCTGTAGGGGGTATGGAAAATCTGTTACCACAGGGGGGGGGGGTGCGGACGCTGTAGGGGGTATGGAAAATCTGTTACCACAGGGGGGGGGGGGCTGCGGGCGCTGTAGGGGGTATGAAAAATTTGTTACCACAGGGGGTGCGGACGCTGTAGGGGGTATAGAAAATCTGTTACCACAGGGGGGGGGGGGACGCTGTAGGGGGTATGGAAAATCTGTTACCACAGGGGGGGGCGGACGCTGTAGGGGGTATGGAAAATCTGTTACCACAGGGGGTGGGGGCGCTGTAGGGGGTATGGAAAATCTGTTACCACAGGGGGGGGGGGAGGGGCGGACGCTGTAGGGGGTATGAAAAATCTGTTACCACAGGGGGGGGGGGTGGGGCGGACGCTGTAGGGGGTATGGAAAATCTGTTACCACAGGGGGGGTGGACGCTGTAGGGGGTATGGAAAATCTGTTACCACTGAGGGGGGGGGGGGCGGACGCTGTAGGGAGTTTGAAAAATCTGTTACCACAGGGGGGGGGGGCGGACGCTGTTGGCGGTATGGAAAATCTGTTACCACGGGGGGGGGGGGGGGGGGCGGACGCTGTAGGGGGTATGGAAAATCTGTTACCACGGGGGGGGGGGGGGGGGCGGACGCTGTAGGGGGTATGTAAAATCTGTTACCATGGGGGGGGGGGCGGGCGCTGTAGGGGGTATGGAAAATCTGTTACCACGGGGGGGGGGGGGGGCGGGCGCTGTAGGGGGTATGGAAAATCTGTTACCACAGGGGGGGCGGACGCTGTAGGGGGTATGGAAAATCTGTTACCACGGGGGGGGGCGGACGCTGTAGGGGGTATGGAAAATCTGTTACCACGGGGGGGGCGGACGCTGTAGGGGGTATGGAAAATCTGTTACCACAGGGGGGGCGGACGCTGTAGGGGGTATGTAAAATCTGTTACCATGGGGGGGGGGGCGGGCGCTGTAGGGGGTATGGAAAATCTGTTACCACGGGGGGGGGGGGGGCGGGCGCTGTAGGGGGTATGGAAAATCTGTTACCACAGGGGGGGCGGACGCTGTAGGGGGTATGGAAAATCTGTTACCACGGGGGGGGGGGCGGACGCTGTAGGGGGTATGGAAAATCTGTTACCACGGGGGGGGCGGACGCTGTAGGGGGTATGGAAAATCTGTTACCACAGGGGGGGCGGACGCTGTAGGGGGTATGGAAAATCTGTTACCACAGGGGGGGCGGACGCTGTAGGGGGTATGGGAAATCTGTTACCACAGGGGGGGCGGATGCTGTAGGGGGTATGGAAAATACTTACGTGCAATGTTCAGATTGAGCCCTATCTCTTTCCAGAGCTTGTCATGCACCATCCTGTCATGGTATAATTTTGCACGCTGGTTGTATAATGAATCCCTCACCGAGACCTCTGTTATCAGTAGCTCAATAAGTGCAGGATCCATTTTACCTTTACCAGTCTGTAAAATCAATATACTCACAATTCTCTGCAGCTACTTGTAGAAACTTGGTGCTTCCTTCCTATTGGCTGGTTCCCGGTCACGTGATGAGCCCTCCGCGCCGAAACGTAAAACATGTTGTCGGCTTCAACTCCGCACGGCTGCGGAAGCATGCGGCGGCATACACTAAAGCCACCCACTGTGCCGATGCAGGGGGTAAGACAGGAGGCTCAGCGCTGTCTTCCACACCATGCCCGGGCCCTTAGACAGGTCTGCAACCCTGCCTTTCACCATTATCACCTAGCATACAGTGCTTACACTGCAGCAACGGATTCTGGGAAATGACATGCAAATGAGCACTCAATGTGTCACCTTTTGCCTGAAATCCATTTTTACATGGAACCCATATTAGCAAATGCTCTGCTGTTCGCAGCTTTTAAGCACAGCATGGGATTAGATGCAAAGCCAGTCAAACCAAAATTGTGTGCTCATTACCATGTTAATTCCCAGAATTCCTTGCTGCAGTAGAAGCACTGTATGCTATGTGATAATGGTTGAAAGGCAGGGTTGCAGACCTGTCCAAGACATGTGAATGTGCTCACAAGTGAAATTATTTATTGGAATATATCCGCCACTAGAAATCATGGGGCCCAGGACAAATTAACGGAGCACACACCCCCCCCTGATTAATCCGCCTATCTTCCCTTTGTAATCCCCACATCTCACCCCCTCTCGCCCCTCCCGCCATTAAACCCCACACTGCACAGCGTAGTGTGTGTGTTCCTTAGGGGTGGGAAAACAAGATGTTGGGAGAGACAGAAAGGGAGGAAGGAGAGAAGAGGAAGGAGAGGAGAAGGGGGAGCAGGGGAGAGACAGAGTGAGAGAGGGGGGGAGAGGAAGAGAGGGGGAGGAGAAAGATGGGAAGAGAGGAGTGAGAGAGGGGAGAGAGGGAGAGACAAAGAAAGGGGGGGGAGAGGAACAGAGGGGGAGGAGAAAGATGGGAAGAGACAGAGACAGGGATATTGGATGAGAGAGAGGGGGGACAGGGATAGTGGACGAGAGAGGGGGGAAGGGATATTGGATGAGAGAGGGGGCAGGGATAGTGGACGAGAGAGAGAGGGGGGAAGGGATATTGGATGAGAGAGAGGGGGACAGGGATAGTGGACGAGAGAGAGAGGGGGGAAGGGATATTGGATGAGAGAGGGGGGCAGGGATAGTGGACGTGAGAGAGAGGGGGGCAGGGATAGTGGATGAGAGAGAGAGGGGGGCAGGGATAGTGGATGAGAGAGAGAGGGGGGACAGGGATAGTGGATGAGAGAGAGGGGGGGACAGGGATAGTGGATGAGAGAGAGAGGGGGGACAGGGATAGTGGATGAGAGAGGGAGGGGGGACAGGGATAGTGGATGAGAGAGAGGGGGGGGACAGGGATAGTGGATGAGAGAGAGAGGGGGGACAGGGATAGTGGATGAGAGAGAGAGGGGGGACAGGGATAGTGGATGAGAGAGAGAAGGGGGACAGGGATAGTGGATGAGAGAGAGAGGGGACAGGGATAGTGGATGAGAGACATGGGGGGCAGGGATAGAGTGGATGAGAGAGAGGGGACAGGGATAATGGATGAGAGAGAGGGGGCAGGGATAGTGGATGAGAGAGAGAGGGGACAGGGATAGTGGATGAGAGAGAGAGGGGACAGGGATAGTGGATGAGAGAGAGAGGGGACAGGGATAGTGGATGAGAGAGAGAGGGGACAGGGATAGTGGATGAGAGAGAGAGGGGACAGGGATAGTGGATGAGAGAGAGAGGGGACAGGGATAGTGGATGAGAGAGAGGGGGACAGGGATAGTGGATGAGAGAGAGGGGACAGGGATAGTGGATGAGAGAGAGGGGGCAGGGATAGTGGATGAGAGAGAGGGGGGACAGGGATAGTGGATGAGAGAGAGAGGGGACAGGGATAGTGGATGGGAGAGAGAGGGGACAGGGATAGTGGATGAGAGAGAGGGGGGACAGGGATAGTGGATGAGAGAGAGAGGGGACAGGGATAGTGGATGAGAGAGAGGGGGGACAGGGATAGTGGATGAGAGAGAGGGGGGACAGGGATAGTGGATGAGAGAGAGGGGGGACAGGGATAGTGGATGAGAGAGAGAGGGGACAGGGATAGTGGATGAGAGAGAGGGGGGACAGGGATAGTGGATGAGAGAGAGGGGGGACAGGGATAGTGGATGAGAGAGAGGGGGGGACAGGGATAGTGGATGAGAGAGAGGGGGGACAGTGGATGAGAGAGAGGGGGGACAGGGATAGTGGATGAGAGAGAGGGGGGACAGGGATAGGGAGAGAGGAGAGGATCTGAGTGAGCTGCTGCCCTGGAGGAGGGAGGGGGCCTGTTAGAGGCCTGTGGAGGGGGCCTGCCGAGCTGCCTACTGAAAGGTGCCCACAGAGGTGCCTGTCAGGGGAACCTCCCTTCTACCAGTCAGGCACCGGCAAGGACACCTCCCAGCAGGCCCCCTCTGCGGATCAGATTAGGTGTTTGCCGGCAGGATAGTGAGGGGGGAGGCAGCAGCTGGGGGTCGGCACTGGGAGTGGTGTAAGAGGGACTGGGGGAGATGAGGGGGACATATGAGGGGGACCGGTGGAGGTGTGAGAGGGGGCTGGAGGAGATGTGAGAGGGACGGGGGGGAGATGAGAGGGACATGTGAGGGGGACCGGGGGAGGTGTGAGAGGGGGCTGGGGGAGGTGTGAGAGGGGTCTGGGGGAGGTGTGAGAGGGGGCTGGGGGAGGTGTGAGAGGGGGCTGGGGGAGGTGTGAGAGGGGGCTGGGGGAGGTGTGAGAGGGGGCTGGGGGAGATGTGAGGGGTCTGGGGGAGATGTGAGGGGACTGGGGGAAATGTGAGAGGGACTCTGCCCCCCCCCCTGTCCCTCTCTGTCCTCCCCCCCCCCTGTCCCCTCTCTGTCCCCCCCCCCCTGTCCCTCTCTGTCCTCCCCCCCCCTGTCCCTCTCTGTCCTCCCCCCCCCTGTCCCTCTCTGTCCTCCCCCCCCCCCCTGTCCCTCTCTGTCCTCCCCCCCTCCCTGTCCCTCTCTGTCCTCCCCCCCTCTCTGTCCTCCCCCCCTCTCTGTCTTCCCCCCCCTCTCTGTCCTCCCCCCCCCTCTCTGTCCTCCCCCCCCCTCTCTGTCCTCCCCCCCCCTCTCTGTCCTCCCCCCCCCCCTCTCTGTCCTCCCCCCCCCCTCTCTGTCCTCCCCCCCCCCTCTCTGTCCTCCCCCCCCCTCTCTGTCCTATCCAACCCCCCCCCCCCCCCCTGGTCTCTCTCTGCGGCAAAAGAAACAGTATAATGATAATCAAGTAGTGATATGGAAATATTTTAAGAAAGACAAATAAATAATTTTTTTCAATCAAATATTGTGATTTTCATTTTTCACAATAAAAGGGCAGTACAGTCTCTCTTCCCGCCCCGGCTCACTCCCCCCGGCTCACTTCCCCCCCCCTGCCTGGCTCACTTCCCCCCCCTGCCTGGCTCACTTCCCCCCCCCCTGCCTGGCTCACTTCCCCCCCCCTGCCTGGCTCACTTCCCCCCCCCCTGCCTGGCTCACTTCCCCCCCCCCTGCCTGGCTCACTTCCCCCCCCCTGCCTGGCTCACTTCCCCCCCCCTGCCTGGCTCACTTCCCCCCCCTGCCTGGCTCACTTCCCCCTGCCCCCGGCTCACACCCCCACCCCTGCCTGGCTCACTTCCCCCCCACTGCCCCGGCTCACTCCCCCCCACTGCCCCGGCTCACTCCCCCCCCTGTCTCTCTCCCTTCCCCCCCCCCCGGCCCTCCTTCCCCCCCCTGGCCCTCCTTCCCCCCCCCTGGCCCTCCTCCCCCCCCCCCCTGGCCCTCCTCTCCCCCCCCCCCTGGCCCTCCTTCCCCCCCCCCTGGCCCTCCTTCCCCCCCTCCCTGGCCCTCTTTCCCCCCCCAGCCCTCCTTCCCCCCCCCTGGCCCTCCTTCCCCCCTCCCTCGGCCCTCCTTCCCCCCTCCCTTCTTCCCCCCCCTGCTCTCTCTACCCCCCCCTTCTCTCTCTACCACCCCCCGGCTCTCTCCCCCCCCCGATTCTCCCTCCCTCCCCGGCTCTCTCCCCCCCTCCCAGGCTCTCTTTCTCCCCCCCTCCCCGGCTCTCTCTCCCCCCCCCCCGGCTCTCTCTCCCCCCCCCGGCTCTCTCTTTCCCCTTTCCCCAGGCTCTCTCCCCCCCGGATCTCTCTCTCCCCCCCCCCCCGCAGCTTTCTCCCCCCCCACCCCCGCTCTCTCTCCCCTCCCACCCCCGCTCTCTCTCCCCTTCAGAGAACCTGTTGCTAAAAATTTTGAATCTCACCACTGCGCAACCTGCAGAGAGACGCGAGTAGGGGCGGAAAAAGCGCGTGCAGCTCGGGGGGCCACAGGTTGCCGACCTCTGCTGAAGGCCGTGATTATACTGAAAGCGTCAGACCGCGCGCCGCCATAACACATTGCAGTATTCCAATGAGCGTGCAGTAAGCGCCCGCGCCATCACGCCCTGCAATTTAGAACAGACCTCAGAATTTGATCTTACCGGGCGACAGCCGCATCACTGAGTGGTTCAGCCAATGAGGGCGAAGCGCTCGTGTGATGTCATGGCCACGCCTCCGATGCCTCCTGCCTGCAGGGCAGATTTGGGGCGGGCGCATCGCCCTGAGGGAGCGCGCGGCCGCAGATTTTGGTATGATCACGGCCTTGGGTAAAGCTCTTACCTCCCAGAGGGTTTATTTTAACACTTTAGCCCGTTTGAAGAATCATAAGACGTTTAAGTCAACTTTCTCATTGAACATTTGTAGAGAAAATGAGCCAAGCTGCCAGAAGCTGTTTTTCAATGTTTAGCGTCTTTACTAATGAGTGTAAATGACACTTCATATACAGCAGGTTATGGGACACAGTATTACAGTAAATGGCCACCATGTTTCTTCTCACATCCCAGTATAGGGATCTCTCCTATTATCACACGCTGGTAGCAGCTGAGAGAGCTCAGGGGCTGAGCCCAGAATGTGACGCACATCATCATTCTACAGCTCAAAAAATGCCATGTTTATGTGCTACCTGATTTCCGTGGTTACAGCCCAACCGCCCTGTACCTGAGCCCTGTGTCACTGGGCTTGTGATGTTATCACTTGCTGCTGACTGCAATAACCTGCACAGCTGCTGACTGCGTCTGCAAGGAGTTTCCTCCCAACGTGAGCTACTTGTAGAGCGGATACTTGGACATTTCAGAGCGGAAGGAGCCTCCCAGCGTAAAGGCGCACTTTCCCCAGGGAGAGAGAGACACCTCGGGTAAGATCTGATTAAAGGACAACCTTTGAGGAGCGGGCTTAGTGTGTGTGTATTTCAGGAGGGGTCTTTATTGTGTGTGTGTGTGTGTGTGTGTGTGTGTGTGTGTGTGTGTGTGTGTGTGTGTGTGTGTGTGTGTGTGTATTTGGGAAGGGGGGCTTATTGTGTATGTGTGTATTTGGGAAGGGGCACTTACTGTGTATGTGTGCGTATGTACTGTAGGAAGGGGGGCTTATTGTGTGTGTGTGTGTGTGTTTATGTGCATTTGGGAAGGTGCTTACTCTGTACAGTATGTGTGTGTATTTGAGGAGGGGTCAGTAAAAAAGGGATCCAACGCTCTACGAATTTTTAGTTATAAGCTAATTTATGAGAGAGAGGGGACAGGGATAGTGGATGAGAGAGAGAGGGGACAGGGATAGTGGATGAGAGAGAGAGGGGGGACAGGGATAGTGGATGAGAGAGAGGGGGGACAGGGATAGGGGAGAGAGGATCTGAGTGAGCTGCTGCCCTGGAGGAGGGAGGGGGCCTGTTAGAGGCCTGTGGAGGGGGCCTGCCGAGCTTCCTGCTGAAAGGTGCCCACAGAGGTGCCTGTCAGGGGAACCTCCCTTCTACCAGTCAGGCACCGGCACGGACACCTCCCAGCAGGCCCCCTCTGTGGATCATATTAGGTTTGCCGCAGGATAGTGAGGGGGAGAGGCAGCAGCTGTGGGTCGGCAAA